>NW_026530835.1:355000-357500 GCF_028554725.1 Zeugodacus cucurbitae
ATTGTGAAATATACAAAAATTAATATATTGTATAGTTGTTAGAGAGAATCTTATAACATAAAGATACAGATTTTTGAACGCAAAGTACTTTATTTCTCAATATTCATTGAGAACATAAGGTAGTGTTATATAGATTGTTATCAAACGACTATTACAATATACTGAAAAACAATTGTGAAATATACAAAAATTAATATATTGTATAGTTGTTAGAGAGAATCTTATAACATAAAGATACAGATTTTTGAACGCAAAGTACTTTATTTCTCAATATTCATTGAGAACATAAGGTAGTGTTATATAGATTGTTATCAAACGACTATTACAATATACTGAAAAACAATTGAAATATACAAAAATGAATATATAATGGTATATTGAATAGTTGTTAGAGAGAACCTTAACATAAAGATACAGCTTTGAACGCAAAGTTATCAAACGACTTTTACAATATACTGAAAAGCAATTGAAATATACAAAAATTAATATAATGGTATATTGTATAATATAAAAACTAAGTTTGGTTAAACGGCGGGCATAAAAATGATTTTATTTACGTAGCCAAATGCATCGTCATCTTATTAGTGACGCGCAAAAAGGAATTCAGGAGATTCCTACTGTCCCTATTTGCGAAGAGCCGAAACCACATATAAAGAGCCAAAAGGCCGAAAAAACGTATATTTGCATATAAAAAAAACTAAATTTGGTTAAACGGCGGGCATAAAAATGATTTTATTTACGTAGCCAAATGCATCGTCATCTTATTAGTGACGCGCAAAAAGGAATTCAGGAGATTCCTACTGTCCCTATTTGCGAAGAGCCGAAACCACATATAAAGAGCCAAAAGGCCGAAAAAACGTATATTTGCATATAAAAAAAACTAAATTTGGTTAAACGGCGGGCATAAAAATGATTTTATTTACGTAGCCAAATGCATCGTCATCTTATTAGTGACGCGCAAAAAGGAATTCAGGAGATTCCTACTGTCCCTATTTGCGAAGAGCCGAAACCACATATAAAGAGCCAAAAGGCCGAAAAAACGTATATTTGCATATAAAAAAAACTAAATTTGGTTAAACGGCGGGCATAAAAATGATTTTATTTACGTAGCCAAATGCATCGTCATCTTATTAGTGACGCGCAAAAAGGAATTCAGGAGATTCCTACTGTCCCTATTTGCGAAGAGCCGAAACCACATATAAAGAGCCAAAAGGCCGAAAAAACGTATATTTGCATATAAAAAAAACTAAATTTGGTTAAACGGCGGGCATAAAAATGATTTTATTTACGTAGCCAAATGCATCGTCATCTTATTAGTGACGCGCAAAAAGGAATTCAGGAGATTCCTACTGTCCCTATTTGCGAAGAGCCGAAACCCCATATAAAGAGCCAAAACGCCGAAACCACGTTCATACAAGTAAAAAAATTTCATATAAATACTAAATAATTTTCATATAGATACTAAGTTTATGAATTCATACAAGTAAATAATTTTCATATAAATACTAAATAATTTTCATATAGATACTAAGTTAATGAATTCAAACAAGTTAAAAATTTTCATATAAATACTAAATAATTTTCATATAGATACTAAGTTAATGAATTCATACAAGTTAAAAATTTTCATATAAATACTAAATAATTTTCATATAGATACTAAGTTAATGAATTCATACAAGTTAAAAATTTTCATATAAATACTAAATAATTTTCATATAGATACTAAGTTAATGAATTCATACAAGTTAAAAATTTTCATATAAATACTAAATAATTTTCATATAGATACTAAGTTAATGAATTCATACAAGTTAAAAATTTTCATATAAATACTAAATAATTTTCATATAGATACTAAGTTTATGAATTCATACAAGTAAAAAATTTTCATATAAATACTAAATAATTTTCATATAGATACTAAGTTAATGAATTCATACAAGTTAAAAATTTTCATATAAATACTAAATAATTTTCATATAGATACTAAGTTTATGAATTCATACAAGTAAAAAATGTTCATATAAATACTAAATAATTTTCATATAGATACTTAATAAATTTCATATAAATACTAAATAATTTTCATATAGATACTAAGTTTATGAATTCATACAAGTAAATAATTTTCATATAAATACTAAATAATTTTCATATAGATACTAAGTTAATGAATTCATACAAGTTAAAAATTTTCATATAAATACTAAATAATTTTCATATAGATACTAAGTTAATGAATTCATACAAGTTAAAAATTTTCATATAAATACTAAATAATTTTCATATAGATACTAAGTTAATGAATTCATACAAGTTAAAAATTTTCATATAAATACTAAATAATTTTCATATAGATACTAAGTTTATGAATTCATACAAGTAAATAATTTTCATATAAATACTAAATAATTTTCATATAGATACTAAGTTAATGAATTCATACAAGTTAAAAATTTTCATATAAATACTAAATAATTTTCATATAGATACTAAG
>NW_026530835.1:362500-370825 GCF_028554725.1 Zeugodacus cucurbitae
AAAATATTTATCAAAAGATCATTGGTGTTAAGTTTATTCAAATTAATTTGCTTTTAGCTTATTAACATAGAATAAATACTGATGATTTGATAAAGTGTTGATAGATTTTACATATATAATGCTTAAATTCTTTTGAATTTTACAATAATATTATTATCATTGATTTTAATATTAATTGTATGCATTTATATGATTAACAATGCGAAAGATTCAGGATACCTTCGGGACCCGTCTTGAAACACGGACCAAGGAGTCTAACATATGTGCAAGTCATTGGGTTATATTAAACCTAATGGCGAAATTAACTTAACTTTTATATAATGGGATTAATTTTTAGTGAAATATTTTACTATTAATTCAATCCCGGGGCGTTCCATATAGTTATGTATAATGATAATTTATTATTATTTATACCTCTAACTGGAGCGTACCTTGAGCATATATGCTGTGACCCGAAAGATGGTGAACTATACTTGATCAGGTTGAAGTCAGGGGAAACCCTGATGGAAGACCGAAACAGTTCTGACGTGCAAATCGATTGTCAGAATTGAGTATAGGGGCGAAAGACCAATCGAACCATCTAGTAGCTGGTTCCCTCCGAAGTTTCCCTCAGGATAGCTGGTGCATTTAAATATTATGTAAAATAATCTTATCTGGTAAAGCGAATGATTAGAGGCCTTAGGGTCGAAACGACCTTAACCTATTCTCAAACTTTAAATGGGTAAGAACCTCACCTTTCTTGATATGAAGGTTGAGGTTATGATATAATGTGCCCAGTGGGCCACTTTTGGTAAGCAGAACTGGCGCTGTGGGATGAACCAAACGTAATGTTACGGTGCCCAAATTAACAACTCATGCAGATACCATGAAAGGCGTTGGTTGCTTAAAACAGCAGGACGGTGGACATGGAAGTCGTAATCCGCTAAGGAGTGTGTAACAACTCACCTGCCGAAGCAACTAGCCCTTAAAATGGATGGCGCTTAAGTTGTATACCTATACATTACCGCTAAAGTACATGATTTATAATACAATTTCGGTTGGATTATAAATTTTGAAACTTTAGTGAGTAGGAGGGTACAATGGTGTGCTTAGAAGTGTTTGGCGTAAGCCTGCATGGAGCCGCCATTGGTACAGATCTTGGTGGTAGTAGCAAATAATCGAATGAGACCTTGGAGGACTGAAGTGGAGAAGGGTTTCGTGTGAACAGTGGTTGATCACGAGTTAGTCGGTCCTAAGTTCAAGGCGAAAGCCGAAAATTTTCAAGTTTTAATGAATTGTTGAGAATATATAATTATTATGTTTTCTTCATAGTAATTAAACACTTGAATAATTTTGAACGAAAGGGAATACGGTTCCAATTCCGTAACCTGTTGAGTATCCGTTTGTTATTAAAAATGGGCCTTGTGCTCATCCTGGCAACAGGAACGACCATAAAGAAGCCGTCGAGAGGTATCGGAAGAGTTTTCTTTTCTGTTTTATAGTCGTACTACCATGGAAGTCTTTCGAAGAGAGATATGGTAGATGGACTAGAAGAGCATGACATTTACTGTTGTGTCGATATTTTCTCCTCGGACCTTGAAAATTTATGGTGGGGTTACGCAAACTTCTCAACAGGCCGTACCAATATCCGCAGCTGGTCTCCAAGGTGAAGAGTCTCTAGTCGATAGAATAATGTAGGTAAGGGAAGTCGGCAAATTAGATCCGTAACTTCGGGATAAGGATTGGCTCTGAAGATTGAGATAGTCGGGCTTGATTGGGAAGCAATACCATGGTTTATGTACTCGTTCTGGGTAAATAGAGAATTTCGGTTCTTGTTCCCCGGATAGTAGTTACGTAGCCAATTGTGGAACTTTCTTGCTAAAATTTTATAAGAATTATATCGCAAGATATATATTCTTATTTAATTATAACGATTATCAATTAACAATCAATTCAGAACTGGCACGGACTTGGGGAATCCGACTGTCTAATTAAAACAAAGCATTGTGATGGCCCTAACGGGTGTTGACACAATGTGATTTCTGCCCAGTGCTCTGAATGTCAAAGTGAAGAAATTCAAGTAAGCGCGGGTAAACGGCGGGAGTAACTATGACTCTCTTAAGGTAGCCAAATGCCTCGTCATCTAATTAGTGACGCGCATGAATGGATTAACGAGATTCCTACTGTCCCTATCTACTCACAGTTGTTTGTAGAACCTCGAAGTGAACGGACGTGTTTGCGCATCATTGCGAGTTTTTAAAAGCGATTTTTAAGTATTTTTCAGTGTTTCTGAAAGTGATAAAAAATTTTTCGGTTTTTCCGGTCTGTCGGTAGCCTGTTGTGAAAATAGACACAGTGAGCAGGTACGTGAGGGATTATACACATCGTGTGTATTCCCAAAAGTGTGAAAGGATAGCGGCTTAGGCCATTAACGGAGTGTGTATTAGTAAACAAAGTGTGGGATTTCCCAGCAGTGCGCGTAGTTAGCGGCATCTGCCATAACAAACCATTGTGTACAGTGCAGGTAGTGGAAGTGCGTTTGTCTGTATTGTGCGTGAGTGTTGTGTAGGAGAAATGCCTCCACCACGGAGGAGAGGGGCAAAAGCCCCAGCGGAGAGCGAAGACTCTGGGCCTTCAATGGTCCAGGTGGAGTCATCGACCGATGAGGACGGAGTGGGGCAACCCTCGCGGCCCCCACCCAAGAGGAAGGCGCGACTAGGTTCGCCACCACAGGCGAACTCAGGAGAGAGCGGTACAGATGGGGTACTCCAGAAGCTGGGTACGGTTGCAACCAAAGCAGCCGTAGACCAGAAGACGGCGGCGAAGGACGGAGCCAGTGGAAGCAGGCAAGGTTGCCCAAACAGCAAGGTAGGGGGCAACAAGGGGGGTAAAGGGGGTGTTATTGGGGTTGAGGGCCATGTTACGGCGATGAAAGCCGTAACAGCCCAGTTGAACGAGGTTGTGTTCGGGGCGAAAAGCCTCGAAGTCACAACGATGAAGGAACTCGTAGGGATCGCCTCTAAATATGAGGAGATCCTTATGAGTGTCCTGACGGAAAATGCTCATCTTCGTGGGCAAATTGAGGGTTTGAAGGGTGGTATTGGGACATCTTCTGTCCCTCGGAGCACAGCAGGGGCGGCTGCTGCTGCTCCCTCGGCGCCTGCCCCTCCAGCACCCGTGCTGGAGGCAATTGCGCCGACGGTGAGGAAACCAGTGGAAACCTGGTCGGTTGTGGTGAGGAGCAAGGCTCCTGTGACTTCCTCAAAGGAAGTCATAAACAAAGTCGTTAAGGAGGTGGGTCCTTCACTGGGCGTTCGTGTCCATGATGTGAAGTCAATCAAGGGGGGTGGCGTAGTGATACGCACTCCCTCTGTTGCTGAGAGGGAGAAAGTGGCGAGCAACGCCAAATTCGGTGAGGTAGGGTTGGACGTTAGCGTCAATAAAAAGTTGGGCCCCAGGGTTGTTGTACAGGGTGTACATACGGAGATATCCCATGAAGAATTCATGGAGGAGCTGTTTCGGCTGAACCTTCGGGAGTTCAGCCCAGAGTCCAAAAAGACGGACGTGAGGATGGTCAGTCGTCCCTGGAAGGTGGCGACTGATGGCAGGACAAATGTTGTCCTAGAGGGTACGGACAAACTAATGTCCACCCTCCTAGATGCGGGTAGGTGCTACGTGAGGTGGTTCTCCTTCCGTGTCCGTGCGGATAGTCCCGTGACCGGCTGCTTCCGGTGCATGGGTTTTGATCACCGAGTGGCAGAATGTAGGGCCAAGGCCGACGTCTGTCGGAGGTGTGGTCAGGAGGGCCACAAGGCAGCCAGTTGCGTCAATGCCCCCCATTGTCGCAACTGTGCATTTAAAGGAAGGCCAGCTGGACATCTCATGATGTCGGCTGCCTGTCCGATTTACTGTGGGGTTGTCGGACGTGCTCTCGCCAGACATTAATGGGTGAGATTTTTCAATTAAATTGCCAGAATTCTTATGCAGTTATGTGCGAGTTAGGGAGTTGCATGATAGAGGCTGGGTGCAGCATCGCCTTACTCCAGGAGCCATACGCCACCAATTTTGGAATGGTAAGTGGTCTTCCTGGGGGTTTCAGGGTCTACACGGACCTTAGGTGTAATGCTGCAATAGTTGTGACTGACCCAAGCTATGACTGCATAGTTTTGGATTCGTCACAAGAGGGTGTATGTGTTTCTGTAGAGGGGGTGTTCGGTAGACTGATTGTTGCTAGCATGTATTGTAAGTTTAGGGAACCTATAGAGCCTTATCTGCGATACATGGATAACCTACTACTCCTTGCGAGTGGTAGCCCATTTATCCTAGGGATGGATGCGAATGCCACGTCCTCGATGTGGTTTAGCAAGTTTTCTCGATGGGCGCACAGATATCGGAGCCACATTCGGGGTCGGGCATTAAGCGAATGGATGGCCGCTAACAGCCTCCATATCCTAAATGAGCCAAGCGTGTGGTACACATTTCATGGTCCTAGAGGGGGGAGCGACATTGACGTGTCCTTGATCAATGAGGCAGCAAATAGGGCGTTCAGTTTTAGGTGGGAGATTATGGGAGGGTGGGGATTGAGCGATCATAATTTGATTAAAATTATGGTTACTCCTAATTCCCCTCCCTCGACGCATGCAAGTCCATTGCGGCGATGGCGTACCTCTGGTATCGACTTGAACCAATATGGACAGTGTGTTAGGGAAGCGGTATTGGACATACCGCTTAGTGAGTTTGAAAATCTGGGGGTGGACGAGCAAATTGCTCGGTTGTACGAATTGGTCTGGGGAGTGAACGATAGGTTGTTGAAGAAATATAAGGATTTTAGGGTTAGGAAAATAAAGTGGTGGACGCAGGAATTAACCCTGAAGAGGAGGGCTGTCCGGCGATTGAGACGGAAGTTTCAACGCGCTCGGCGGTCAAATTCGGATAGGTTGGCCCAGATTAGGAACGATTTTAGTTGTGCGATGCATGAGTATAAGGCCATGCTAATTAAAATCAAAGAAGAGGAGTGGAGGGGGTTCGTTAATGAGCATAGGGATGACCCCTGGGGTCAGGTCTTAAGGATTTGTAGGGGTCGTAGGAGGGAGGACATCACTTCTCTTCGTGTTGACGACACTGTGTTATCAACATGGAGTGAGTGTGCAGGGGTTCTGTTAGGAGCATTCTTTCCTAGGGCTGAGGAGCTGGCACCTCTCGCACAAGAGGTACCGGTTCCTCCACTTGATGATGGGGAGTTGGGATATGCCTTTAGCCTGGTTAGGTCTAAACGGTCCCCAGGTCTTGATGGTTTGAACGGAGAGTTGTGCAAAAGCTTGTGGAAGTTCATTCCGGAATACTTGGAGGTCATTTACGATAAGTGCATTTGTGAGGGGTATTTTCCACGTGAGTGGAAAAGTGCTAGGGTTGTTCCTCTCCTGAAGTCACCTGATAAGATTAGGAGTGATCCACGATCTTATCGGGGCATCAGTCTTCTTCCAGTGCTGGGTAAAGTACTGGAGAGGGTTATGGTGGAACGGCTTCAGGAGCTAACGAGGGATTTGAGGTCGGATAGGCAGTATGGCTTTAGGAAGGGACGTAGTGTAGAGGACGCCTGGATGTATGTTCAGCGTGCTGTCCGGGAGAATGCCAACAAATATGTCCTTGGCATATTTGTCGATTTCAAGGGGGCATTCGATCACCTAATCTGGGATCGCGTGATTCAACGATTGGAGGAACTTGGCTGTCCGGAAATTAGTCTCTGGCAGAGCTACTTTTCGGACAGAAAAGCCTCTATCGTAGGAATGAATGGTAGCGCGGACATTAGGGTAGAACGGGGCTGTCCACAGGGATCCATCTGTGGTCCATATATTTGGAACCTAATGATGGACTCTCTGCTTGGCCAACTTGAAACGCTTTGTGGTTGTTGTGCATATGCAGACGACCTTCTGCTCCTAGTTGACGGTCGTTCACGATTGGAGTTAGAACGAAAGGGTGAACGACTGTTAGGAATTGTTCACAATTGGGGTATAGGTGTGGGGGTTGACGTATCGATTGACAAGACGGTGACAATGCTCTTGAAAGGCATACTGTCATCGGCTCGTCCACCGATTATCCGAATGAATGGGGTCAATATCAGGTATGTGACGCAAGTCAAATATCTGGGATTGACCATCGGCGAAAGGATGTGTTTCAACCCTCACTTGGTTTACGTGGAGGAGCGATTGTTAGGAATTGCCGGCAAGATCAAGCGCGTGTTAAGGAGTGATTGGGGTCTCGGACGTCGTGCGGTTCGCACTATATATAGTGGCTTATTTGTGGCCTGTGCCACATATGGAGCCGCTATATGGTGGGAATTAGCATCAAAGGTCAGGGGTCGCCAAAAACTTCTTTCCATACAACGTTGTTTGATGCTTGCCTGTTTGCCTGTATGTCGCACAATTTCTACAGATGCGTTGCAGGTGTTGTTAGGTGCGCCTCCTCTTGACCTGATTGTTATACAGCGTGCTGTTGCATTTAGGTTAAGAAGAGGCTTAAGTGTCTCATTGCTGTCGAATTGGATTTCCGATGAGGATGTTGCGAGGGAGGGCTATCTAAGGAGCAAAAGGCTTCTATATGATAGCGTTAGGAGTAGGTGGCAAGACCGTTGGGACAATAGCCCTAGCGGTCGGGTGACCTACGAGTACATTCGGGATGTTAGGTTTGTAGAGGAAAACCCGGACTTCAGATTCTGTATGAGTCTGGGTTTCTTGCTTACCGGGCATGGACCTTTGAATGCATTTTTGCATCAAAGGAACCTTTCCGGAAGTCCGGAGTGTATATGTGGGGCACACTCTGAGGACTGGATGCATATCATAGCGGAATGCCCGATGTACTCGGACATTAGGGATCTTGGGGGTATGGGGATTAGCTGGACTGATGGACAGCTAGATGTTAGTGGTGTGCTCTCGGATAGTCGGAATGCCGAACATTTAGGGTCGTTTAATAGGTTTGCACGTGTTTTGTTCAGTCGGCGTAGGCAATTAGTTGAAAATCGGGTGGAGGAGGTATAATTTTTATACCAACAACTTAAATGGTCACCAGTCCGGAGCAGTATGGTAGCTCAACTGGTAGTAGTTTTCAACTACGAGGTCTGACCGGAGACTTAATTCTGGTACCACGGGGAGTAGGAGCCCTTGGAGTTCGCTCCAACCTACTCATGCGGACTGGCCCCTCGGGGAGTATCGTGGTGGTTGTGGTTTAATACCCGAATGCGGGGAGAGTGTTTTGATCACTCAATGTGGAGTTGCACTGCAACCGGGTGCCGGACCCAAAGTACGGCAGAGGTTTTAGATAGGCCTCGAACCCCACCAAGGTGGTTAGTGTGTCCATTCCACACTGCCAATTGGTACCGAATAATGCTTAGCATTATTCAATAATTATTGAATGGTGCTAAGCATTATTCGGGGCGCTGATCATCGCATTTTATTGATCCGCTGTGCGTCGGAGCACCGTGAGATAAGGCCGTCATCGGCAGGTACTCACGCAAAAACACACCGGACGTTGTCCCTATCTACTATCTAGCGAAACCACAGCCAAGGGAACGGGCTTGGAATAATTAGCGGGGAAAGAAGACCCTGTTGAGCTTGACTCTAGTCTGGCAGTGTAAGGAGACATAAGAGGTGTAGCATAAGTGGGAGATATATAATTTCGGTTATGTATCAACAATGAAATACCACTACTCTTATTGTTTCCTTACTTACTTGATTAAGTGGAACGTGTATCATTGCTTAGCCATTATATGGGTATATTTATATATCTTATGGTATTGGGTTTTGATGCAAGCTTCTTGATCAAAGTACCACGAGTTTGTTATATAATTGTAAACATATTTTAATGAAATGATAGCATTTCGGTGTTATTGTTATAATTAAAATTTGGTATAACTCCAACACTCAGGTATGATCCAATTCAAGGACATTGCCAGGTGGGGAGTTTGACTGGGGCGGTACATCTCTCAAATAATAACGGAGGTGTCCCAAGGCCAGCTCAGTGCGGACAGAAACCACACATAGAGCAAAAGGGCAAATGCTGACTTGATCTCGGTGTTCAGTACACACAGAGACAGCAAAAGCTCGGCCTATCGATCCTTTTGGTTTAAAGAGTTTTTAACAAGAGGTGTCAGAAAAGTTACCACAGGGATAACTGGCTTGTGGCGGCCAAGCGTTCATAGCGACGTCGCTTTTTGATCCTTCGATGTCGGCTCTTCCTATCATTGTGAAGCAAAATTCACCAAGCGTTGGATTGTTCACCCATTCAAGGGAACGTGAGCTGGGTTTAGACCGTCGTGAGACAGGTTAGTTTTACCCTACTAATGACAATTGT
>NW_026530837.1:2500-5000 GCF_028554725.1 Zeugodacus cucurbitae
AGATACAGCTTTGAACGCAAAGTTATCAAACGACTTTTACAATATACTGAAAAGCAATTGAAATATACAAAAATTAATATAATGGTATATTGTATAATATAAAAACTAAGTTTGGTTAAACGGCGGGCATAAAAATGATTTTATTTACGTAGCCAAATGCATCGTCATCTTATTAGTGACGCGCAAAAAGGAATTCAGGAGATTCCTACTGTCCCTATTTGCGAAGAGCCGAAACCACATATAAAGAGCCAAAAGGCCGAAAAAACGTATATTTGCATATAAAAAAAACTAAATTTGGTTAAACGGCGGGCATAAAAATGATTTTATTTACGTAGCCAAATGCATCGTCATCTTATTAGTGACGCGCAAAAAGGAATTCAGGAGATTCCTACTGTCCCTATTTGCGAAGAGCCGAAACCACATATAAAGAGCCAAAACGCCGAAACCACGTATATTTGCATATAAAAAAAACTAAGTTTGGTTAAACGGCGGGCATAAAAATGATTTTATTTACGTAGCCAAATGCATCGTCATCTTATTAGTGACGCGCAAAAAGGAATTCAGGAGATTCCTACTGTCCCTATTTGCGAAGAGCCGAAACCCCATATAAAGAGCCAAAACGCCGAAACCACGTTCATACAAGTAAAAAAATTTCATATAAATACTAAATAATTTTCATATAGATACTAAGTTTATGAATTCATACAAGTAAATAATTTTCATATAAATACTAAATAATTTTCATATAGATACTTAATAAATTTCATATAAATACTAATTAATTTTCATATAGATACTAAGTTAATGAATTCATACAAGTTAAAAATTTTCATATAAATACTAAATAATTTTCATATAGATACTAAGTTTATGAATTCATACAAGTAAAAAATTTTCATATAAATACTAAATAATTTTCATATAGATACTAAGTTAATGAATTCATACAAGTTAAAAATTTTCATATAAATACTAAATAATTTTCATATAGATACTAAGTTTATGAATTCATACAAGTAAAAAATGTTCATATAAATACTAAATAATTTTCATATAGATACTAAGTTTATGAATTCATACAAGTAAAAAATTTTCATATAAATACTAAATAATTTTCATATAGATACTAAGTTTATGAATTCATACAAGTTAAAAATTTTCATATAAATACTAAATAATTTTCATATAGATACTAAGTTTATGAATTCATACAAGTAAAAAATTTTCATATAAATACTAAATAATTTTCATATAGATACTAAGTTTATGAATTCATACAAGTAAATAATTTTCATATAAATACTAAATAATTTTCATATAGATACTAAGTTAATGAATTCATACAAGTTAAAAATTTTCATATAAATACTAAATAATTTTCATATAGATACTAAGTTAATGAATTCATACAAGTTAAAAATTTTCATATAAATACTAAATAATTTTCATATAGATACTAAGTTAATGAATTCATACAAGTTAAAAATTTTCATATAAATACTAAATAATTTTCATATAGATACTAAGTTTATGAATTCATACAAGTAAATAATTTTCATATAAATACTAAATAATTTTCATATAGATACTAAGTTAATGAATTCATACAAGTTAAAAATTTTCATATAAATACTAAATAATTTTCATATAGATACTAAGTTAATGAATTCATACAAGTTAAAAATTTTCATATAAATACTAAATAATTTTCATATAGATACTAAGTTTATGAATTCATACAAGTAAAAAATTTTCATATAAATACTAAATAATTTTCATATAGATACTAAGTTTATGAATTCATACAAGTAAATAATTTTCATATAAATACTAAATAATTTTCATATAGATACTTAATAAATTTCATATAAATACTAATTAGTTTTCATATAGATACTAATTTTCATATAAGTACTAAGTGTATGAATTCATACAACTAAATAATTTTCATATAAGTACAAAAAATTTAAAAAAAAAAATAAATGTTAAGCTATTTTTGATGTTGTAATATTTCTTATAAGCATAATGCTCATAGAAAATGATATAAATTACTTGTATATATATGAATTTAAAACTTTTATATGGTTAAAAAGATTTTCTCCATACGATTTCCGGTTGGTGAGGTGTACGTGGCAGAAAACATATATGTTGTATGAAACTTCAACATTAGTACTTGTATGAAAATTTTAATACTTGTATGAAATTGCATACTTAGTACTTATATGAAAATTATTTTCATATATTTATAAAAGTATTTAAGTGTAATATATAAATGAGAGCAAAAAAATTTATTCCTGGTTTGCTACAGTTGGTTTAAATAGAAATAATTTTGTTAATAATGAAATGTTATTAATTGAGATTATTCTTCTATACCTAACATAATGTAGTCGTTTTTTTTTTAATTTAACTTTTTTTGGGGTTTGTTCTTCTATTCACATAAAATATATGTGGGTAAAGAATAAAATTCAATAAAGTTAAATATTTATATTATTACGCTCGA
>NW_026530837.1:7500-10000 GCF_028554725.1 Zeugodacus cucurbitae
TAAAAAAACAAACAAACAAACAAACAAACAAACAAACAAAAAAAGAATAAAAAAGAAAAATTATTTTCTTTTTTTTCTTTTCATTCATTTATTTGAATGTTTTTCTTTTTTTTCTTTTTTTTTTTACTCCTTGTATTGTAGTATAATGAAAATTATATCGCATACATTGTATTTGAACGCAACAAACCTTTAAACATATATAGTTGTACTTATTATTTATAAAAATAATATAAATGATAAGTTAATTTGTTCTCATTAACGTGTAATTCCTTAAAAATATATAGAAATTAAATAAAATGTAATAAAAAAGGAATTACTGTTTTTGTTGGACTAAGACATGCGCAACTTGTAAATGTTTGGGTTGAAAATTACAATTTATTGAAAGATGTTTTAAAATAATTTATATATTATATACGAAAACGAAATGTTATTCTTTCAATAAATTAAAAACTCTTGACGTTAAATTAAAATAAACAAAAAATTATCACTCTAAGCGGTGGATCACTCGGCTCATGGGTCGATGAAGAACGCAGCTAACTGTGCGTCATCGTGTGAACTGCAGGACACATGAACATCGACATTTTGAACGCATATTGCAGTCCATGCTGTTATGTACTTTAATTAATTTTAAAGTGCTGCTTGGACTACATATGGTTGAGGGTTGTAAGACTATGCTAAATTAGTTGCTTATTCTTTTAGTCAATTAAAAGAATTTAAGCACATGGTATATTACTGGATTGTATTTTTCAATCCATAATATTAATAGCATAAAAAGAAATATAGAAAATATATTCTTGAACACCTCATATTTGAACGAAATTTTATAATAAATAAGAATCTTAGTATTCCCAAAAACAATAAAATTTCAATATTATTATTTCAAATAATATATACATTTAGAGGAACGTCTAGCATAAAATATTATTTTATTCTAGGATTGCCTTAAATGTAAAAAACCAAGAAAATAATATTGTTGTTATAATGAAGTAAGTAGTACGGGATGAAAAGATTGAATATTTATTATTAAGAAAATTATATTGGTGTTAAGAAATAATTATGTATGTTTCTTTAAAATAGCAAAAAGCTAAAATATAAAATAAATATAAATATTTTTATACAACCTCAACTCATATGGGACTACCCCCTGAATTTAAGCATATTAATGAGGGGAGGAAAAGAAACTAACAAGGATTTTCTTAGTAGCGGCGAGCGAAAAGAAAATAGTTCAGCACTAAGTCACTTTGTCTATATGGCAAATGTGAGATGCAGTGTATGGAATATCTTAATATCTAGTATGAGAAATTAACGATTTAAGTCCTTCTTAAATGAGGCCATTTACCCATAGAGGGTGCCAGGCCCGTATAACGTTAATGATTACTAGAAAGATATTTCCAAAGAGTCGTGTTGCTTGATAGTGCAGCACTAAGTGGGTGGTAAACTCCATCTAAAACTAAATATAACCATGAGACCGATAGTAAACAAGTACCGTGAGGGAAAGTTGAAAAGAACTCTGAATAGAGAGTTAAATAGTACGTGAAACTGCTTAGAGGTTAAGCCCGATGAACCTGAATATCCATTATGAAAAATTCATCATTATAACTGTGATATTTATAATATTATAGTAATAGTGTGCATTTTTTTCATATAAGGACATTGTAATCTATTAACATAATAAAATATTTATCAAAAGATCATTGGTGTTAAGTTTATTCAAATTAATTTGCTTTTAGCTTATTAACATAGAATAAATACTGATGATTTGATAAAGTGTTGATAGATTTTACATATATAATGCTTAAATTCTTTTGAATTTTACAATAATATTATTATCATTGATTTTAATATTAATTGTATGCATTTATATGATTAACAATGCGAAAGATTCAGGATACCTTCGGGACCCGTCTTGAAACACGGACCAAGGAGTCTAACATATGTGCAAGTCATTGGGTTATATTAAACCTAATGGCGAAATTAACTTAACTTTTATATAATGGGATTAATTTTTAGTGAAATATTTTACTATTAATTCAATCCCGGGGCGTTCCATATAGTTATGTATAATGATAATTTATTATTATTTATACCTCTAACTGGAGCGTACCTTGAGCATATATGCTGTGACCCGAAAGATGGTGAACTATACTTGATCAGGTTGAAGTCAGGGGAAACCCTGATGGAAGACCGAAACAGTTCTGACGTGCAAATCGATTGTCAGAATTGAGTATAGGGGCGAAAGACCAATCGAACCATCTAGTAGCTGGTTCCCTCCGAAGTTTCCCTCAGGATAGCTGGTGCATTTAAATATTATGTAAAATAATCTTATCTGGTAAAGCGAATGATTAGAGGCCTTAGGGTCGAAACGACCTTAACCTATTCTCAAACTTTAAATGGGTAAGAACCTCACCTTTCTTGATATGAAGGTTGAGGTTATGATATAATGTGCCCAGTGGGCCACTTTTGGTAAGCAGAACTGGCGCTGTGGGATGAACCAAACGTA
>NW_026530837.1:17500-20000 GCF_028554725.1 Zeugodacus cucurbitae
TGAACATCGACATTTTGAACGCATATTGCAGTCCATGCTGTTATGTACTTTAATTAATTTTAAAGTGCTGCTTGGACTACATATGGTTGAGGGTTGTAAGACTATGCTAAATTAGTTGCTTATTCTTTTAGTCAATTAAAAGAATTTAAGCACATGGTATATTACTGGATTGTATTTTTCAATCCATAATATTAATAGCATAAAAAGAAATATAGAAAATATATTCTTGAACACCTCATATTTGAACGAAATTTTATAATAAATAAGAATCTTAGTATTCCCAAAAACAATAAAATTTCAATATTATTATTTCAAATAATATATACATTTAGAGGAACGTCTAGCATAAAATATTATTTTATTCTAGGATTGCCTTAAATGTAAAAAACCAAGAAAATAATATTGTTGTTATAATGAAGTAAGTAGTACGGGATGAAAAGATTGAATATTTATTATTAAGAAAATTATATTGGTGTTAAGAAATAATTATGTATGTTTCTTTAAAATAGCAAAAAGCTAAAATATAAAATAAATATAAATATTTTTATACAACCTCAACTCATATGGGACTACCCCCTGAATTTAAGCATATTAATGAGGGGAGGAAAAGAAACTAACAAGGATTTTCTTAGTAGCGGCGAGCGAAAAGAAAATAGTTCAGCACTAAGTCACTTTGTCTATATGGCAAATGTGAGATGCAGTGTATGGAATATCTTAATATCTAGTATGAGAAATTAACGATTTAAGTCCTTCTTAAATGAGGCCATTTACCCATAGAGGGTGCCAGGCCCGTATAACGTTAATGATTACTAGAAAGATATTTCCAAAGAGTCGTGTTGCTTGATAGTGCAGCACTAAGTGGGTGGTAAACTCCATCTAAAACTAAATATAACCATGAGACCGATAGTAAACAAGTACCGTGAGGGAAAGTTGAAAAGAACTCTGAATAGAGAGTTAAATAGTACGTGAAACTGCTTAGAGGTTAAGCCCGATGAACCTGAATATCCATTATGAAAAATTCATCATTATAACTGTGATATTTATAATATTATAGTAATAGTGTGCATTTTTTTCATATAAGGACATTGTAATCTATTAACATAATAAAATATTTATCAAAAGATCATTGGTGTTAAGTTTATTCAAATTAATTTGCTTTTAGCTTATTAACATAGAATAAATACTGATGATTTGATAAAGTGTTGATAGATTTTACATATATAATGCTTAAATTCTTTTGAATTTTACAATAATATTATTATCATTGATTTTAATATTAATTGTATGCATTTATATGATTAACAATGCGAAAGATTCAGGATACCTTCGGGACCCGTCTTGAAACACGGACCAAGGAGTCTAACATATGTGCAAGTCATTGGGTTATATTAAACCTAATGGCGAAATTAACTTAACTTTTATATAATGGGATTAATTTTTAGTGAAATATTTTACTATTAATTCAATCCCGGGGCGTTCCATATAGTTATGTATAATGATAATTTATTATTATTTATACCTCTAACTGGAGCGTACCTTGAGCATATATGCTGTGACCCGAAAGATGGTGAACTATACTTGATCAGGTTGAAGTCAGGGGAAACCCTGATGGAAGACCGAAACAGTTCTGACGTGCAAATCGATTGTCAGAATTGAGTATAGGGGCGAAAGACCAATCGAACCATCTAGTAGCTGGTTCCCTCCGAAGTTTCCCTCAGGATAGCTGGTGCATTTAAATATTATGTAAAATAATCTTATCTGGTAAAGCGAATGATTAGAGGCCTTAGGGTCGAAACGACCTTAACCTATTCTCAAACTTTAAATGGGTAAGAACCTCACCTTTCTTGATATGAAGGTTGAGGTTATGATATAATGTGCCCAGTGGGCCACTTTTGGTAAGCAGAACTGGCGCTGTGGGATGAACCAAACGTAATGTTACGGTGCCCAAATTAACAACTCATGCAGATACCATGAAAGGCGTTGGTTGCTTAAAACAGCAGGACGGTGGACATGGAAGTCGTAATCCGCTAAGGAGTGTGTAACAACTCACCTGCCGAAGCAACTAGCCCTTAAAATGGATGGCGCTTAAGTTGTATACCTATACATTACCGCTAAAGTACATGATTTATAATACAATTTCGGTTGGATTATAAATTTTGAAACTTTAGTGAGTAGGAGGGTACAATGGTGTGCTTAGAAGTGTTTGGCGTAAGCCTGCATGGAGCCGCCATTGGTACAGATCTTGGTGGTAGTAGCAAATAATCGAATGAGACCTTGGAGGACTGAAGTGGAGAAGGGTTTCGTGTGAACAGTGGTTGATCACGAGTTAGTCGGTCCTAAGTTCAAGGCGAAAGCCGAAAATTTTCAAGTTTTAATGAATTGTTGAGAATATATAATTATTATGTTTTCTTCATAGTAATTAAACACTTGAATAATTTTGAACGAAAGGGAATACGGTTCCAATTCCGTAACCTGTTGAGTATCCGTTTGTTATTAAAAA
>NW_026530837.1:35000-37500 GCF_028554725.1 Zeugodacus cucurbitae
ATTAATATAATGGTATATTGTATAATATAAAAACTAAGTTTGGTTAAACGGCGGGCATAAAAATGATTTTATTTACGTAGCCAAATGCATCGTCATCTTATTAGTGACGCGCAAAAAGGAATTCAGGAGATTCCTACTGTCCCTATTTGCGAAGAGCCGAAACCACATATAAAGAGCCAAAAGGCCGAAAAAACGTATATTTGCATATAAAAAAAACTAAATTTGGTTAAACGGCGGGCATAAAAATGATTTTATTTACGTAGCCAAATGCATCGTCATCTTATTAGTGACGCGCAAAAAGGAATTCAGGAGATTCCTACTGTCCCTATTTGCGAAGAGCCGAAACCACATATAAAGAGCCAAAACGCCGAAAAAACGTATATTTGCATATAAAAAAAACTAAATTTGGTTAAACGGCGGGCATAAAAATGATTTTATTTACGTAGCCAAATGCATCGTCATCTTATTAGTGACGCGCAAAAAGGAATTCAGGAGATTCCTACTGTCCCTATTTGCGAAGAGCCGAAACCACATATAAAGAGCCAAAAGGCCGAAAAAACGTATATTTGCATATAAAAAAAACTAAATTTGGTTAAACGGCGGGCATAAAAATGATTTTATTTACGTAGCCAAATGCATCGTCATCTTATTAGTGACGCGCAAAAAGGAATTCAGGAGATTCCTACTGTCCCTATTTGCGAAGAGCCGAAACCACATATAAAGAGCCAAAACGCCGAAACCACGTATATTTGCATATAAAAAAAACTAAGTTTGGTTAAACGGCGGGCATAAAAATGATTTTATTTACGTAGCCAAATGCATCGTCATCTTATTAGTGACGCGCAAAAAGGAATTCAGGAGATTCCTACTCGGTGCCACGGGGAGCAGGAGCCCAGGAGGCTTCGGTTTCCGCCTGCTCGTTGGGTTACGGCCCTTCGGGGAGTATCGTGGTGGCTGTGGTTTCAAAACCTAAATGCAGGCAGAGGGCTTTTGGCTTCTCGGTGTGGAGTTGCAACCAACCGGGTGCCGGACCCAAAGTACGGCAGAGGTTTTAGATGGGCCTCGGCCCTACCAAGGTGGCATAAGTGTGTCCATACCACACGCCAATTGGTACTGGAAGTGTGCATAGCTACAAATACAGGGCGCTGATTGACGCATTGTATTAATCCATTTGTGTTTTTGAATACACGTATGGTAAGGCCTTCACAGGCAGGTACATACGTTAAAACAAATCCACATCTGTCCCTATTTGCGAAGAGCCGAAACCCCATATAAAGAGCCAAAACGCCGAAACCACGTTCATACAAGTAAAAAAATTTCATATAAATACTAAATAATTTTCATATAGATACTAAGTTTATGAATTCATACAAGTAAATAATTTTCATATAAATACTAAATAATTTTCATATAGATACTAAGTTAATGAATTCATACAAGTTAAAAATTTTCATATAAATACTAAATAATTTTCATATAGATACTAAGTTAATGAATTCATACAAGTTAAAAATTTTCATATAAATACTAAATAATTTTCATATAGATACTAAGTTTATGAATTCATACAAGTAAAAAATTTTCATATAAATACTAAATAATTTTCATATAGATACTAAGTTTATGAATTCATACAAGTAAATAATTTTCATATAAATACTAAATAATTTTCATATAGATACTTAATAAATTTCATATAAATACTAATTAATTTTCATATAGATACTAAGTTAATGAATTCATACAAGTTAAAAATTTTCATATAAATACTAAATAATTTTCATATAGATACTAAGTTTATGAATTCATACAAGTAAAAAATTTTCATATAAATACTAAATAATTTTCATATAGATACTAAGTTAATGAATTCATACAAGTTAAAAATTTTCATATAAATACTAAATAATTTTCATATAGATACTAAGTTTATGAATTCATACAAGTAAAAAATGTTCATATAAATACTAAATAATTTTCATATAGATACTAAGTTTATGAATTCATACAAGTAAAAAATTTTCATATAAATACTAAATAATTTTCATATAGATACTAAGTTTATGAATTCATACAAGTTAAAAATTTTCATATAAATACTAAATAATTTTCATATAGATACTAAGTTTATGAATTCATACAAGTAAAAAATTTTCATATAAATACTAAATAATTTTCATATAGATACTAAGTTTATGAATTCATACAAGTAAATAATTTTCATATAAATACTAAATAATTTTCATATAGATACTAAGTTAATGAATTCATACAAGTTAAAAATTTTCATATAAATACTAAATAATTTTCATATAGATACTAAGTTAATGAATTCATACAAGTTAAAAATTTTCATATAAATACTAAATAATTTTCATATAGATACTAAGTTAATGAATTCATACAAGTTAAAAATTTTCATATAAATACTAAATAATTTTCATATAGATACTAAGTTTATGAATTCATACAAGTAAATAATTTTCATATAAATACTAAA
>NW_026530837.1:47500-50000 GCF_028554725.1 Zeugodacus cucurbitae
TCAAACGACTATTACAATATACTGAAAAACAATTGTGAAATATACAAAAATTAATATATTGTATAGTTGTTAGAGAGAATCTTATAACATAAAGATACAGATTTTTGAACGCAAAGTACTTTATTTCTCAATATTCATTGAGAACATAAGGTAGTGTTATATAGATTGTTATCAAACGACTATTACAATATACTGAAAAACAATTGTGAAATATACAAAAATTAATATATTGTATAGTTGTTAGAGAGAATCTTATAACATAAAGATACAGATTTTTGAACGCAAAGTACTTTATTTCTCAATATTCATTGAGAACATAAGGTAGTGTTATATAGATTGTTATCAAACGACTATTACAATATACTGAAAAACAATTGTGAAATATACAAAAATTAATATATTGTATAGTTGTTAGAGAGAATCTTATAACATAAAGATACAGATTTTTGAACGCAAAGTACTTTATTTCTCAATATTCATTGAGAACATAAGGTAGTGTTATATAGATTGTTATCAAACGACTATTACAATATACTGAAAAACAATTGAAATATACAAAAATGAATATATAATGGTATATTGAATAGTTGTTAGAGAGAACCTTAACATAAAGATACAGCTTTGAACGCAAAGTTATCAAACGACTTTTACAATATACTGAAAAGCAATTGAAATATACAAAAATTAATATAATGGTATATTGTATAATATAAAAACTAAGTTTGGTTAAACGGCGGGCATAAAAATGATTTTATTTACGTAGCCAAATGCATCGTCATCTTATTAGTGACGCGCAAAAAGGAATTCAGGAGATTCCTACTGTCCCTATTTGCGAAGAGCCGAAACCACATATAAAGAGCCAAAAGGCCGAAAAAACGTATATTTGCATATAAAAAAAACTAAATTTGGTTAAACGGCGGGCATAAAAATGATTTTATTTACGTAGCCAAATGCATCGTCATCTTATTAGTGACGCGCAAAAAGGAATTCAGGAGATTCCTACTGTCCCTATTTGCGAAGAGCCGAAACCACATATAAAGAGCCAAAACGCCGAAAAAACGTATATTTGCATATAAAAAAAACTAAATTTGGTTAAACGGCGGGCATAAAAATGATTTTATTTACGTAGCCAAATGCATCGTCATCTTATTAGTGACGCGCAAAAAGGAATTCAGGAGATTCCTACTGTCCCTATTTGCGAAGAGCCGAAACCACATATAAAGAGCCAAAAGGCCGAAAAAACGTATATTTGCATATAAAAAAAACTAAATTTGGTTAAACGGCGGGCATAAAAATGATTTTATTTACGTAGCCAAATGCATCGTCATCTTATTAGTGACGCGCAAAAAGGAATTCAGGAGATTCCTACTGTCCCTATTTGCGAAGAGCCGAAACCACATATAAAGAGCCAAAACGCCGAAACCACGTATATTTGCATATAAAAAAAACTAAGTTTGGTTAAACGGCGGGCATAAAAATGATTTTATTTACGTAGCCAAATGCATCGTCATCTTATTAGTGACGCGCAAAAAGGAATTCAGGAGATTCCTACTCGGTGCCACGGGGAGCAGGAGCCCAGGAGGCTTCGGTTTCCGCCTGCTCGTTGGGTTACGGCCCTTCGGGGAGTATCGTGGTGGCTGTGGTTTCAAAACCTAAATGCAGGCAGAGGGCTTTTGGCTTCTCGGTGTGGAGTTGCAACCAACCGGGTGCCGGACCCAAAGTACGGCAGAGGTTTTAGATGGGCCTCGGCCCTACCAAGGTGGCATAAGTGTGTCCATACCACACGCCAATTGGTACTGGAAGTGTGCATAGCTACAAATACAGGGCGCTGATTGACGCATTGTATTAATCCATTTGTGTTTTTGAATACACGTATGGTAAGGCCTTCACAGGCAGGTACATACGTTAAAACAAATCCACATCTGTCCCTATTTGCGAAGAGCCGAAACCCCATATAAAGAGCCAAAACGCCGAAACCACGTTCATACAAGTAAAAAAATTTCATATAAATACTAAATAATTTTCATATAGATACTAAGTTTATGAATTCATACAAGTAAATAATTTTCATATAAATACTAAATAATTTTCATATAGATACTAAGTTAATGAATTCATACAAGTTAAAAATTTTCATATAAATACTAAATAATTTTCATATAGATACTAAGTTAATGAATTCATACAAGTTAAAAATTTTCATATAAATACTAAATAATTTTCATATAGATACTAAGTTTATGAATTCATACAAGTAAAAAATTTTCATATAAATACTAAATAATTTTCATATAGATACTAAGTTTATGAATTCATACAAGTAAATAATTTTCATATAAATACTAAATAATTTTCATATAGATACTTAATAAATTTCATATAAATACTAATTAATTTTCATATAGATACTAAGTTAATGAATTCATACAAGTTAAAAATTTTCATATAAATACTAAATAATTTTCATATAGATACTAAGTTTATGAATTCATACAAGTAA
>NW_026530837.1:60000-65000 GCF_028554725.1 Zeugodacus cucurbitae
AACGACTATTACAATATACTGAAAAACAATTGTGAAATATACAAAAATTAATATATTGTATAGTTGTTAGAGAGAATCTTATAACATAAAGATACAGATTTTTGAACGCAAAGTACTTTATTTCTCAATATTCATTGAGAACATAAGGTAGTGTTATATAGATTGTTATCAAACGACTATTACAATATACTGAAAAACAATTGTGAAATATACAAAAATTAATATATTGTATAGTTGTTAGAGAGAATCTTATAACATAAAGATACAGATTTTTGAACGCAAAGTACTTTATTTCTCAATATTCATTGAGAACATAAGGTAGTGTTATATAGATTGTTATCAAACGACTATTACAATATACTGAAAAACAATTGTGAAATATACAAAAATTAATATATTGTATAGTTGTTAGAGAGAATCTTATAACATAAAGATACAGATTTTTGAACGCAAAGTACTTTATTTCTCAATATTCATTGAGAACATAAGGTAGTGTTATATAGATTGTTATCAAACGACTATTACAATATACTGAAAAACAATTGTGAAATATACAAAAATTAATATATTGTATAGTTGTTAGAGAGAATCTTATAACATAAAGATACAGATTTTTGAACGCAAAGTACTTTATTTCTCAATATTCATTGAGAACATAAGGTAGTGTTATATAGATTGTTATCAAACGACTATTACAATATACTGAAAAACAATTGTGAAATATACAAAAATTAATATATTGTATAGTTGTTAGAGAGAATCTTATAACATAAAGATACAGATTTTTGAACGCAAAGTACTTTATTTCTCAATATTCATTGAGAACATAAGGTAGTGTTATATAGATTGTTATCAAACGACTATTACAATATACTGAAAAACAATTGTGAAATATACAAAAATTAATATATTGTATAGTTGTTAGAGAGAATCTTATAACATAAAGATACAGATTTTTGAACGCAAAGTACTTTATTTCTCAATATTCATTGAGAACATAAGGTAGTGTTATATAGATTGTTATCAAACGACTATTACAATATACTGAAAAACAATTGTGAAATATACAAAAATTAATATATTGTATAGTTGTTAGAGAGAATCTTATAACATAAAGATACAGATTTTTGAACGCAAAGTACTTTATTTCTCAATATTCATTGAGAACATAAGGTAGTGTTATATAGATTGTTATCAAACGACTATTACAATATACTGAAAAACAATTGAAATATACAAAAATGAATATATAATGGTATATTGAATAGTTGTTAGAGAGAACCTTAACATAAAGATACAGCTTTGAACGCAAAGTTATCAAACGACTTTTACAATATACTGAAAAGCAATTGAAATATACAAAAATTAATATAATGGTATATTGTATAATATAAAAACTAAGTTTGGTTAAACGGCGGGCATAAAAATGATTTTATTTACGTAGCCAAATGCATCGTCATCTTATTAGTGACGCGCAAAAAGGAATTCAGGAGATTCCTACTGTCCCTATTTGCGAAGAGCCGAAACCACATATAAAGAGCCAAAACGCCGAAACCACGTATATTTGCATATAAAAAAAACTAAGTTTGGTTAAACGGCGGGCATAAAAATGATTTTATTTACGTAGCCAAATGCATCGTCATCTTATTAGTGACGCGCAAAAAGGAATTCAGGAGATTCCTACTGTCCCTATTTGCGAAGAGCCGAAACCACATATAAAGAGCCAAAAGGCCGAAAAAACGTATATTTGCATATAAAAAAAACTAAATTTGGTTAAACGGCGGGCATAAAAATGATTTTATTTACGTAGCCAAATGCATCGTCATCTTATTAGTGACGCGCAAAAAGGAATTCAGGAGATTCCTACTGTCCCTATTTGCGAAGAGCCGAAACCACATATAAAGAGCCAAAACGCCGAAACCACGTATATTTGCATATAAAAAAAACTAAGTTTGGTTAAACGGCGGGCATAAAAATGATTTTATTTACGTAGCCAAATGCATCGTCATCTTATTAGTGACGCGCAAAAAGGAATTCAGGAGATTCCTACTGTCCCTATTTGCGAAGAGCCGAAACCCCATATAAAGAGCCAAAACGCCGAAACCACGTTCATACAAGTAAAAAAATTTCATATAAATACTAAATAATTTTCATATAGATACTAAGTTTATGAATTCATACAAGTAAATAATTTTCATATAAATACTAAATAATTTTCATATAGATACTAAGTTAATGAATTCATACAAGTTAAAAATTTTCATATAAATACTAAATAATTTTCATATAGATACTAAGTTAATGAATTCATACAAGTTAAAAATTTTCATATAAATACTAAATAATTTTCATATAGATACTAAGTTTATGAATTCATACAAGTAAAAAATTTTCATATAAATACTAAATAATTTTCATATAGATACTAAGTTTATGAATTCATACAAGTAAATAATTTTCATATAAATACTAAATAATTTTCATATAGATACTTAATAAATTTCATATAAATACTAATTAATTTTCATATAGATACTAAGTTAATGAATTCATACAAGTTAAAAATTTTCATATAAATACTAAATAATTTTCATATAGATACTAAGTTTATGAATTCATACAAGTAAAAAATTTTCATATAAATACTAAATAATTTTCATATAGATACTAAGTTAATGAATTCATACAAGTTAAAAATTTTCATATAAATACTAAATAATTTTCATATAGATACTAAGTTTATGAATTCATACAAGTAAAAAATGTTCATATAAATACTAAATAATTTTCATATAGATACTAAGTTTATGAATTCATACAAGTAAAAAATTTTCATATAAATACTAAATAATTTTCATATAGATACTAAGTTTATGAATTCATACAAGTTAAAAATTTTCATATAAATACTAAATAATTTTCATATAGATACTAAGTTTATGAATTCATACAAGTAAAAAATTTTCATATAAATACTAAATAATTTTCATATAGATACTAAGTTTATGAATTCATACAAGTAAATAATTTTCATATAAATACTAAATAATTTTCATATAGATACTAAGTTAATGAATTCATACAAGTTAAAAATTTTCATATAAATACTAAATAATTTTCATATAGATACTAAGTTAATGAATTCATACAAGTTAAAAATTTTCATATAAATACTAAATAATTTTCATATAGATACTAAGTTAATGAATTCATACAAGTTAAAAATTTTCATATAAATACTAAATAATTTTCATATAGATACTAAGTTTATGAATTCATACAAGTAAATAATTTTCATATAAATACTAAATAATTTTCATATAGATACTAAGTTAATGAATTCATACAAGTTAAAAATTTTCATATAAATACTAAATAATTTTCATATAGATACTAAGTTAATGAATTCATACAAGTTAAAAATTTTCATATAAATACTAAATAATTTTCATATAGATACTAAGTTTATGAATTCATACAAGTAAAAAATTTTCATATAAATACTAAATAATTTTCATATAGATACTAAGTTTATGAATTCATACAAGTAAATAATTTTCATATAAATACTAAATAATTTTCATATAGATACTTAATAAATTTCATATAAATACTAATTAATTTTCATATAGATACTAATTTTCATATAAGTACTAAGTGTATGAATTCATACAACTAAATAATTTTCATATAAGTACAAAAAATTTAAAAAAAAAAATAAATGTTAAGCTATTTTTGATGTTGTAATATTTCTTATAAGCATAATGCTCATAGAAAATGATATAAATTACTTGTATATATATGAATTTAAAACTTTTATATGGTTAAAAAGATTTTCTCCATACGATTTCCGGTTGGTGAGGTGTACGTGGCAGAAAACATATATGTTGTATGAAACTTCAACATTAGTACTTGTATGAAAATTTTAATACTTGTATGAAATTGCATACTTAGTACTTATATGAAAATTATTTTCATATATTTATAAAAGTATTTAAGTGTAATATATAAATGAGAGCAAAAAAATTTATTCCTGGTTTGCTACAGTTGGTTTAAATAGAAATAATTTTGTTAATAATGAAATGTTATTAATTGAGATTATTCTTCTATACCTAACATAATGTAGTCGTTTTTTTTTTAATTTAACTTTTTTTGGGGTTTGTTCTTCTATTCACATAAAATATATGTGGGTAAAGAATAAAATTCAATAAAGTTAAATATTTATATTATTACGCTCGAATACTTTCATATCATATATGAAATAAAATGAAAAATAATTGAATTGAAATTATTAATTTCAAATCAAAAGAAAAACGTATATACTCTTAAAAAAAGATATATACACTATATGCATTGAAATAAAGTAAAATGTATAAAAAATGATATTATTTGAAAGTTTAACAAATACAAGAAGAAACATCGTCCTTACATTAATAATTATATTATATATGTATAGAGAACGAAAATTCTTTCTCACGATAAGATACACAGTCTCAAAGTCCGAATAAGACCGCAATAAATAATACAATAATATGAAATTTAAATGACATGAAGTAAATTATTTAATCCGACCATAGTAGAAGAAATTTCATAATTATTTATTGTCGCGATTTCGTTCTCCTTTGCATTGTGTATATGTCGTGTACTTAATTTTCAAATATTGAAAATATCATTATAAAAATTTATATAGTATAAAAAATATTATATAAATGAATAAAAAATATTATTCTGGTTGATCCTGCCAGTAGTTATATGCTTGTCTCAAAGATTAAGCCATGCATGTCTAAGTACAAACAAATTAAAAGTGAAACCGCAAAAGGCTCATTATATCAGTTATGGTTCCATAGATCGTTAACAGTTACTTGGATAACTGTGGTAATTCTAGAGCTAATACATGCAAAATAAACACGGACCTTTTGGAACGTGTGCTTTTATTAGGCTAAAACCAAGCGATCGTAAGATCGTTATATTGGTTGAACTC
Source organism: Zeugodacus cucurbitae (assembly GCF_028554725.1). NCBI lineage: Eukaryota > Metazoa > Arthropoda > Insecta > Diptera > Tephritidae > Zeugodacus > Zeugodacus cucurbitae. Next base: position 64,982 of record NW_026530837.1, read on the forward strand.
TAGATAACTTGCAGATCGT
>NW_026530837.1:67500-70000 GCF_028554725.1 Zeugodacus cucurbitae
AATAGCATAAAAAGAAATATAGAAAATATATTCTTGAACACCTCATATTTGAACGAAATTTTATAATAAATAAGAATCTTAGTATTCCCAAAAACAATAAAATTTCAATATTATTATTTCAAATAATATATACATTTAGAGGAACGTCTAGCATAAAATATTATTTTATTCTAGGATTGCCTTAAATGTAAAAAACCAAGAAAATAATATTGTTGTTATTAATGAGGGGAGGAAAAGAAACTAACAAGGATTTTCTTAGTAGCGGCGAGCGAAAAGAAAATAGTTCAGCACTAAGTCACTTTGTCTATATGGCAAATGTGAGATGCAGTGTATGGAATATCTTAATATCTAGTATGAGAAATTAACGATTTAAGTCCTTCTTAAATGAGGCCATTTACCCATAGAGGGTGCCAGGCCCGTATAACGTTAATGATTACTAGAAAGATATTTCCAAAGAGTCGTGTTGCTTGATAGTGCAGCACTAAGTGGGTGGTAAACTCCATCTAAAACTAAATATAACCATGAGACCGATAGTAAACAAGTACCGTGAGGGAAAGTTGAAAAGAACTCTGAATAGAGAGTTAAATAGTACGTGAAACTGCTTAGAGGTTAAGCCCGATGAACCTGAATATCCATTATGAAAAATTCATCATTATAACTGTGATATTTATAATATTATAGTAATAGTGTGCATTTTTTTCATATAAGGACATTGTAATCTATTAACATAATAAAATATTTATCAAAAGATCATTGGTGTTAAGTTTATTCAAATTAATTTGCTTTTAGCTTATTAACATAGAATAAATACTGATGATTTGATAAAGTGTTGATAGATTTTACATATATAATGCTTAAATTCTTTTGAATTTTACAATAATATTATTATCATTGATTTTAATATTAATTGTATGCATTTATATGATTAACAATGCGAAAGATTCAGGATACCTTCGGGACCCGTCTTGAAACACGGACCAAGGAGTCTAACATATGTGCAAGTCATTGGGTTATATTAAACCTAATGGCGAAATTAACTTAACTTTTATATAATGGGATTAATTTTTAGTGAAATATTTTACTATTAATTCAATCCCGGGGCGTTCCATATAGTTATGTATAATGATAATTTATTATTATTTATACCTCTAACTGGAGCGTACCTTGAGCATATATGCTGTGACCCGAAAGATGGTGAACTATACTTGATCAGGTTGAAGTCAGGGGAAACCCTGATGGAAGACCGAAACAGTTCTGACGTGCAAATCGATTGTCAGAATTGAGTATAGGGGCGAAAGACCAATCGAACCATCTAGTAGCTGGTTCCCTCCGAAGTTTCCCTCAGGATAGCTGGTGCATTTAAATATTATGTAAAATAATCTTATCTGGTAAAGCGAATGATTAGAGGCCTTAGGGTCGAAACGACCTTAACCTATTCTCAAACTTTAAATGGGTAAGAACCTCACCTTTCTTGATATGAAGGTTGAGGTTATGATATAATGTGCCCAGTGGGCCACTTTTGGTAAGCAGAACTGGCGCTGTGGGATGAACCAAACGTAATGTTACGGTGCCCAAATTAACAACTCATGCAGATACCATGAAAGGCGTTGGTTGCTTAAAACAGCAGGACGGTGGACATGGAAGTCGTAATCCGCTAAGGAGTGTGTAACAACTCACCTGCCGAAGCAACTAGCCCTTAAAATGGATGGCGCTTAAGTTGTATACCTATACATTACCGCTAAAGTACATGATTTATAATACAATTTCGGTTGGATTATAAATTTTGAAACTTTAGTGAGTAGGAGGGTACAATGGTGTGCTTAGAAGTGTTTGGCGTAAGCCTGCATGGAGCCGCCATTGGTACAGATCTTGGTGGTAGTAGCAAATAATCGAATGAGACCTTGGAGGACTGAAGTGGAGAAGGGTTTCGTGTGAACAGTGGTTGATCACGAGTTAGTCGGTCCTAAGTTCAAGGCGAAAGCCGAAAATTTTCAAGTTTTAATGAATTGTTGAGAATATATAATTATTATGTTTTCTTCATAGTAATTAAACACTTGAATAATTTTGAACGAAAGGGAATACGGTTCCAATTCCGTAACCTGTTGAGTATCCGTTTGTTATTAAAAATGGGCCTTGTGCTCATCCTGGCAACAGGAACGACCATAAAGAAGCCGTCGAGAGGTATCGGAAGAGTTTTCTTTTCTGTTTTATAGTCGTACTACCATGGAAGTCTTTCGAAGAGAGATATGGTAGATGGACTAGAAGAGCATGACATTTACTGTTGTGTCGATATTTTCTCCTCGGACCTTGAAAATTTATGGTGGGGTTACGCAAACTTCTCAACAGGCCGTACCAATATCCGCAGCTGGTCTCCAAGGTGAAGAGTCTCTAGTCGATAGAATAATGTAGGTAAGGGAAGTCGGCAAATTAGATCCGTAACTTCGGGATAAGGATTGGCTCTGAAGATTGAGATAGTCGGGCTTGATTGGGAAGCAATACC
>NW_026530837.1:75000-77500 GCF_028554725.1 Zeugodacus cucurbitae
TAAATTTGGTTAAACGGCGGGCATAAAAATGATTTTATTTACGTAGCCAAATGCATCGTCATCTTATTAGTGACGCGCAAAAAGGAATTCAGGAGATTCCTACTGTCCCTATTTGCGAAGAGCCGAAACCACATATAAAGAGCCAAAACGCCGAAACCACGTATATTTGCATATAAAAAAAACTAAGTTTGGTTAAACGGCGGGCATAAAAATGATTTTATTTACGTAGCCAAATGCATCGTCATCTTATTAGTGACGCGCAAAAAGGAATTCAGGAGATTCCTACTGTCCCTATTTGCGAAGAGCCGAAACCCCATATAAAGAGCCAAAACGCCGAAACCACGTTCATACAAGTAAAAAAATTTCATATAAATACTAAATAATTTTCATATAGATACTAAGTTTATGAATTCATACAAGTAAATAATTTTCATATAAATACTAAATAATTTTCATATAGATACTAAGTTAATGAATTCATACAAGTTAAAAATTTTCATATAAATACTAAATAATTTTCATATAGATACTAAGTTAATGAATTCATACAAGTTAAAAATTTTCATATAAATACTAAATAATTTTCATATAGATACTAAGTTTATGAATTCATACAAGTAAAAAATTTTCATATAAATACTAAATAATTTTCATATAGATACTAAGTTTATGAATTCATACAAGTAAATAATTTTCATATAAATACTAAATAATTTTCATATAGATACTTAATAAATTTCATATAAATACTAATTAATTTTCATATAGATACTAAGTTAATGAATTCATACAAGTTAAAAATTTTCATATAAATACTAAATAATTTTCATATAGATACTAAGTTTATGAATTCATACAAGTAAAAAATTTTCATATAAATACTAAATAATTTTCATATAGATACTAAGTTAATGAATTCATACAAGTTAAAAATTTTCATATAAATACTAAATAATTTTCATATAGATACTAAGTTTATGAATTCATACAAGTAAAAAATGTTCATATAAATACTAAATAATTTTCATATAGATACTAAGTTTATGAATTCATACAAGTAAAAAATTTTCATATAAATACTAAATAATTTTCATATAGATACTAAGTTTATGAATTCATACAAGTTAAAAATTTTCATATAAATACTAAATAATTTTCATATAGATACTAAGTTTATGAATTCATACAAGTAAAAAATTTTCATATAAATACTAAATAATTTTCATATAGATACTAAGTTTATGAATTCATACAAGTAAATAATTTTCATATAAATACTAAATAATTTTCATATAGATACTAAGTTAATGAATTCATACAAGTTAAAAATTTTCATATAAATACTAAATAATTTTCATATAGATACTAAGTTAATGAATTCATACAAGTTAAAAATTTTCATATAAATACTAAATAATTTTCATATAGATACTAAGTTAATGAATTCATACAAGTTAAAAATTTTCATATAAATACTAAATAATTTTCATATAGATACTAAGTTTATGAATTCATACAAGTAAATAATTTTCATATAAATACTAAATAATTTTCATATAGATACTAAGTTAATGAATTCATACAAGTTAAAAATTTTCATATAAATACTAAATAATTTTCATATAGATACTAAGTTAATGAATTCATACAAGTTAAAAATTTTCATATAAATACTAAATAATTTTCATATAGATACTAAGTTTATGAATTCATACAAGTAAAAAATTTTCATATAAATACTAAATAATTTTCATATAGATACTAAGTTTATGAATTCATACAAGTAAATAATTTTCATATAAATACTAAATAATTTTCATATAGATACTTAATAAATTTCATATAAATACTAATTAATTTTCATATAGATACTAATTTTCATATAAGTACTAAGTGTATGAATTCATACAACTAAATAATTTTCATATAAGTACAAAAAATTTAAAAAAAAAAATAAATGTTAAGCTATTTTTGATGTTGTAATATTTCTTATAAGCATAATGCTCATAGAAAATGATATAAATTACTTGTATATATATGAATTTAAAACTTTTATATGGTTAAAAAGATTTTCTCCATACGATTTCCGGTTGGTGAGGTGTACGTGGCAGAAAACATATATGTTGTATGAAACTTCAACATTAGTACTTGTATGAAAATTTTAATACTTGTATGAAATTGCATACTTAGTACTTATATGAAAATTATTTTCATATATTTATAAAAGTATTTAAGTGTAATATATAAATGAGAGCAAAAAAATTTATTCCTGGTTTGCTACAGTTGGTTTAAATAGAAATAATTTTGTTAATAATGAAATGTTATTAATTGAGATTATTCTTCTATACCTAACATAATGTAGTCGTTTTTTTTTTAATTTAACTTTTTTTGGGGTTTGTTCTTCTATTCACATAAAATATATGTGGGTAAAGAATAAAATTCAATAAAGTTAAATATTTATATTATTACGCTCGAATACTTTCATATCATATATGAAATA
>NW_026530837.1:80000-82500 GCF_028554725.1 Zeugodacus cucurbitae
AAACAAACAAACAAAAAAAGAATAAAAAAGAAAAATTATTTTCTTTTTTTTCTTTTCATTCATTTATTTGAATGTTTTTCTTTTTTTTCTTTTTTTTTTTACTCCTTGTATTGTAGTATAATGAAAATTATATCGCATACATTGTATTTGAACGCAACAAACCTTTAAACATATATAGTTGTACTTATTATTTATAAAAATAATATAAATGATAAGTTAATTTGTTCTCATTAACGTGTAATTCCTTAAAAATATATAGAAATTAAATAAAATGTAATAAAAAAGGAATTACTGTTTTTGTTGGACTAAGACATGCGCAACTTGTAAATGTTTGGGTTGAAAATTACAATTTATTGAAAGATGTTTTAAAATAATTTATATATTATATACGAAAACGAAATGTTATTCTTTCAATAAATTAAAAACTCTTGACGTTAAATTAAAATAAACAAAAAATTATCACTCTAAGCGGTGGATCACTCGGCTCATGGGTCGATGAAGAACGCAGCTAACTGTGCGTCATCGTGTGAACTGCAGGACACATGAACATCGACATTTTGAACGCATATTGCAGTCCATGCTGTTATGTACTTTAATTAATTTTAAAGTGCTGCTTGGACTACATATGGTTGAGGGTTGTAAGACTATGCTAAATTAGTTGCTTATTCTTTTAGTCAATTAAAAGAATTTAAGCACATGGTATATTACTGGATTGTATTTTTCAATCCATAATATTAATAGCATAAAAAGAAATATAGAAAATATATTCTTGAACACCTCATATTTGAACGAAATTTTATAATAAATAAGAATCTTAGTATTCCCAAAAACAATAAAATTTCAATATTATTATTTCAAATAATATATACATTTAGAGGAACGTCTAGCATAAAATATTATTTTATTCTAGGATTGCCTTAAATGTAAAAAACCAAGAAAATAATATTGTTGTTATAATGAAGTAAGTAGTACGGGATGAAAAGATTGAATATTTATTATTAAGAAAATTATATTGGTGTTAAGAAATAATTATGTATGTTTCTTTAAAATAGCAAAAAGCTAAAATATAAAATAAATATAAATATTTTTATACAACCTCAACTCATATGGGACTACCCCCTGAATTTAAGCATATTAATGAGGGGAGGAAAAGAAACTAACAAGGATTTTCTTAGTAGCGGCGAGCGAAAAGAAAATAGTTCAGCACTAAGTCACTTTGTCTATATGGCAAATGTGAGATGCAGTGTATGGAATATCTTAATATCTAGTATGAGAAATTAACGATTTAAGTCCTTCTTAAATGAGGCCATTTACCCATAGAGGGTGCCAGGCCCGTATAACGTTAATGATTACTAGAAAGATATTTCCAAAGAGTCGTGTTGCTTGATAGTGCAGCACTAAGTGGGTGGTAAACTCCATCTAAAACTAAATATAACCATGAGACCGATAGTAAACAAGTACCGTGAGGGAAAGTTGAAAAGAACTCTGAATAGAGAGTTAAATAGTACGTGAAACTGCTTAGAGGTTAAGCCCGATGAACCTGAATATCCATTATGAAAAATTCATCATTATAACTGTGATATTTATAATATTATAGTAATAGTGTGCATTTTTTTCATATAAGGACATTGTAATCTATTAACATAATAAAATATTTATCAAAAGATCATTGGTGTTAAGTTTATTCAAATTAATTTGCTTTTAGCTTATTAACATAGAATAAATACTGATGATTTGATAAAGTGTTGATAGATTTTACATATATAATGCTTAAATTCTTTTGAATTTTACAATAATATTATTATCATTGATTTTAATATTAATTGTATGCATTTATATGATTAACAATGCGAAAGATTCAGGATACCTTCGGGACCCGTCTTGAAACACGGACCAAGGAGTCTAACATATGTGCAAGTCATTGGGTTATATTAAACCTAATGGCGAAATTAACTTAACTTTTATATAATGGGATTAATTTTTAGTGAAATATTTTACTATTAATTCAATCCCGGGGCGTTCCATATAGTTATGTATAATGATAATTTATTATTATTTATACCTCTAACTGGAGCGTACCTTGAGCATATATGCTGTGACCCGAAAGATGGTGAACTATACTTGATCAGGTTGAAGTCAGGGGAAACCCTGATGGAAGACCGAAACAGTTCTGACGTGCAAATCGATTGTCAGAATTGAGTATAGGGGCGAAAGACCAATCGAACCATCTAGTAGCTGGTTCCCTCCGAAGTTTCCCTCAGGATAGCTGGTGCATTTAAATATTATGTAAAATAATCTTATCTGGTAAAGCGAATGATTAGAGGCCTTAGGGTCGAAACGACCTTAACCTATTCTCAAACTTTAAATGGGTAAGAACCTCACCTTTCTTGATATGAAGGTTGAGGTTATGATATAATGTGCCCAGTGGGCCACTTTTGGTAAGCAGAACTGGCGCTGTGGGATGAACCAAACGTAATGTTACGGTGCCCAAATTAACAAC
>NW_026530837.1:87500-95000 GCF_028554725.1 Zeugodacus cucurbitae
CGTCATCTTATTAGTGACGCGCAAAAAGGAATTCAGGAGATTCCTACTGTCCCTATTTGCGAAGAGCCGAAACCACATATAAAGAGCCAAAAGGCCGAAAAAACGTATATTTGCATATAAAAAAAACTAAATTTGGTTAAACGGCGGGCATAAAAATGATTTTATTTACGTAGCCAAATGCATCGTCATCTTATTAGTGACGCGCAAAAAGGAATTCAGGAGATTCCTACTGTCCCTATTTGCGAAGAGCCGAAACCACATATAAAGAGCCAAAACGCCGAAACCACGTATATTTGCATATAAAAAAAACTAAGTTTGGTTAAACGGCGGGCATAAAAATGATTTTATTTACGTAGCCAAATGCATCGTCATCTTATTAGTGACGCGCAAAAAGGAATTCAGGAGATTCCTACTGTCCCTATTTGCGAAGAGCCGAAACCCCATATAAAGAGCCAAAACGCCGAAACCACGTTCATACAAGTAAAAAAATTTCATATAAATACTAAATAATTTTCATATAGATACTAAGTTTATGAATTCATACAAGTAAATAATTTTCATATAAATACTAAATAATTTTCATATAGATACTAAGTTAATGAATTCATACAAGTTAAAAATTTTCATATAAATACTAAATAATTTTCATATAGATACTAAGTTAATGAATTCATACAAGTTAAAAATTTTCATATAAATACTAAATAATTTTCATATAGATACTAAGTTTATGAATTCATACAAGTAAAAAATTTTCATATAAATACTAAATAATTTTCATATAGATACTAAGTTTATGAATTCATACAAGTAAATAATTTTCATATAAATACTAAATAATTTTCATATAGATACTTAATAAATTTCATATAAATACTAATTAATTTTCATATAGATACTAAGTTAATGAATTCATACAAGTTAAAAATTTTCATATAAATACTAAATAATTTTCATATAGATACTAAGTTTATGAATTCATACAAGTAAAAAATTTTCATATAAATACTAAATAATTTTCATATAGATACTAAGTTAATGAATTCATACAAGTTAAAAATTTTCATATAAATACTAAATAATTTTCATATAGATACTAAGTTTATGAATTCATACAAGTAAAAAATGTTCATATAAATACTAAATAATTTTCATATAGATACTAAGTTTATGAATTCATACAAGTAAAAAATTTTCATATAAATACTAAATAATTTTCATATAGATACTAAGTTTATGAATTCATACAAGTTAAAAATTTTCATATAAATACTAAATAATTTTCATATAGATACTAAGTTTATGAATTCATACAAGTAAAAAATTTTCATATAAATACTAAATAATTTTCATATAGATACTAAGTTTATGAATTCATACAAGTAAATAATTTTCATATAAATACTAAATAATTTTCATATAGATACTAAGTTAATGAATTCATACAAGTTAAAAATTTTCATATAAATACTAAATAATTTTCATATAGATACTAAGTTAATGAATTCATACAAGTTAAAAATTTTCATATAAATACTAAATAATTTTCATATAGATACTAAGTTAATGAATTCATACAAGTTAAAAATTTTCATATAAATACTAAATAATTTTCATATAGATACTAAGTTTATGAATTCATACAAGTAAATAATTTTCATATAAATACTAAATAATTTTCATATAGATACTAAGTTAATGAATTCATACAAGTTAAAAATTTTCATATAAATACTAAATAATTTTCATATAGATACTAAGTTAATGAATTCATACAAGTTAAAAATTTTCATATAAATACTAAATAATTTTCATATAGATACTAAGTTTATGAATTCATACAAGTAAAAAATTTTCATATAAATACTAAATAATTTTCATATAGATACTAAGTTTATGAATTCATACAAGTAAATAATTTTCATATAAATACTAAATAATTTTCATATAGATACTTAATAAATTTCATATAAATACTAATTAATTTTCATATAGATACTAATTTTCATATAAGTACTAAGTGTATGAATTCATACAACTAAATAATTTTCATATAAGTACAAAAAATTTAAAAAAAAAAATAAATGTTAAGCTATTTTTGATGTTGTAATATTTCTTATAAGCATAATGCTCATAGAAAATGATATAAATTACTTGTATATATATGAATTTAAAACTTTTATATGGTTAAAAAGATTTTCTCCATACGATTTCCGGTTGGTGAGGTGTACGTGGCAGAAAACATATATGTTGTATGAAACTTCAACATTAGTACTTGTATGAAAATTTTAATACTTGTATGAAATTGCATACTTAGTACTTATATGAAAATTATTTTCATATATTTATAAAAGTATTTAAGTGTAATATATAAATGAGAGCAAAAAAATTTATTCCTGGTTTGCTACAGTTGGTTTAAATAGAAATAATTTTGTTAATAATGAAATGTTATTAATTGAGATTATTCTTCTATACCTAACATAATGTAGTCGTTTTTTTTTTAATTTAACTTTTTTTGGGGTTTGTTCTTCTATTCACATAAAATATATGTGGGTAAAGAATAAAATTCAATAAAGTTAAATATTTATATTATTACGCTCGAATACTTTCATATCATATATGAAATAAAATGAAAAATAATTGAATTGAAATTATTAATTTCAAATCAAAAGAAAAACGTATATACTCTTAAAAAAAGATATATACACTATATGCATTGAAATAAAGTAAAATGTATAAAAAATGATATTATTTGAAAGTTTAACAAATACAAGAAGAAACATCGTCCTTACATTAATAATTATATTATATATGTATAGAGAACGAAAATTCTTTCTCACGATAAGATACACAGTCTCAAAGTCCGAATAAGACCGCAATAAATAATACAATAATATGAAATTTAAATGACATGAAGTAAATTATTTAATCCGACCATAGTAGAAGAAATTTCATAATTATTTATTGTCGCGATTTCGTTCTCCTTTGCATTGTGTATATGTCGTGTACTTAATTTTCAAATATTGAAAATATCATTATAAAAATTTATATAGTATAAAAAATATTATATAAATGAATAAAAAATATTATTCTGGTTGATCCTGCCAGTAGTTATATGCTTGTCTCAAAGATTAAGCCATGCATGTCTAAGTACAAACAAATTAAAAGTGAAACCGCAAAAGGCTCATTATATCAGTTATGGTTCCATAGATCGTTAACAGTTACTTGGATAACTGTGGTAATTCTAGAGCTAATACATGCAAAATAAACACGGACCTTTTGGAACGTGTGCTTTTATTAGGCTAAAACCAAGCGATCGTAAGATCGTTATATTGGTTGAACTCTAGATAACTTGCAGATCGTATGGTCTCGTACCGACGACAGATCTTTCAAATGTCTGCCCTATCAACTTTTGATGGTAGTATCTAGGACTACCATGGTTGCAACGGGTAACGGGGAATCAGGGTTCGATTCCGGAGAGGGAGCCTGAGAAACGGCTACCACATCTAAGGAAGGCAGCAGGCGCGTAAATTACCCACTCCCAGTTCGGGGAGGTAGTGACGAAAAATAACAATACAGGACTCATATCCGAGGCCCTGTAATTGGAATGAGTACACTTTAAATCCTTTAACAAGGACCTATTGGAGGGCAAGTCTGGTGCCAGCAGCCGCGGTAATTCCAGCTCCAATAGCGTATATTAAAGTTGTTGCGGTTAAAACGTTCGTAGTTGAATTTGTGCTTCATACGGGTAGTACAGCTATAATTGTGGTATGTACATTACCTTATGTATGCAAGCGTATTACCGGTGGAGTTCTTATATGTAATTAATACAATGTATTTTTTATATATTCCTCCTATTTAAACCTGCTTCAGTGCTCTTCATCGAGTGTTGTTGTGGGCCGGTACAATTACTTTGAACAAATTAGAGTGCTTAAAGCAGGCTCCAAATGCCTGAATATTTTGTGCATGGAATAATGAAATAAGACCTCTGTTCTACTTTCATTGGTTTTTAGATCAAGAGGTAATGATTAATAGAAGCAGTTTGGGGGCATTAGTATTACGACGCGAGAGGTGAAATTCTTGGACCGTCGTAAGACTAACTTAAGCGAAAGCATTTGCCAAAGATGTTTTCATTAATCAAGAACGAAAGTTAGAGGTTCGAAGGCGATCAGATACCGCCCTAGTTCTAACCATAAACGATGCCAGCTAGCAATTGGGTGTAGCTACTACTATGGCTCTCTCAGTCGCTTCCCGGGAAACCAAAGCTTTTGGGCTCCGGGGGAAGTATGGTTGCAAAGCTGAAACTTAAAGGAATTGACGGAAGGGCACCACCAGGAGTGGAGCCTGCGGCTTAATTTGACTCAACACGGGAAAACTTACCAGGTCCGAACATAAGCGTGTAAGACAGATTGATAGCTCTTTCTCGAATCTATGGGTGGTGGTGCATGGCCGTTCTTAGTTCGTGGAGTGATTTGTCTGGTTAATTCCGATAACGAACGAGACTCAAATATATTAAATAGATGCTTTCAGGATTATGGTGTTGAAGCTTATATAGCCTTCATTCATGAGTTCATCTTGAATGTGCAAGTGTTTGAATGTGTTTATATAAGTGGAGCCGTACCTGTTGGTTTGTCCCATTATAAGGACACTAGCTTCTTAAATGGACAAATTGCGTCTAGCAGTAACGAGATTGAGCAATAACAGGTCTGTGATGCCCTTAGATGTCCTGGGCTGCACGCGCGCTACAATGAAAGTATCAACGTGTATTTCCTAGACCGAGAGGTCCGGGTAAACCGCTGAACCACTTTCATGCTTGGGATTGTGAACTGAAACTGTTCACATGAACTTGGAATTCCCAGTAAGTGTGAGTCATTAACTCGCATTGATTACGTCCCTGCCCTTTGTACACACCGCCCGTCGCTACTACCGATTGAATTATTTAGTGAGGTCTCCGGACGTGATCACTGTGACGCCTTGTGTTTCACGGTTGTTTCGCAAAAGTTGACCGAACTTGATTATTTAGAGGAAGTAAAAGTCGTAACAAGGTTTCCGTAGGTGAACCTGCGGAAGGATCATTATTGTGTTCCTATCCGTAAATATTATAAAAAAACAAACAAACAAACAAACAAACAAACAAACAAAAAAAGAATAAAAAAGAAAAATTATTTTCTTTTTTTTCTTTTCATTCATTTATTTGAATGTTTTTCTTTTTTTTCTTTTTTTTTTTACTCCTTGTATTGTAGTATAATGAAAATTATATCGCATACATTGTATTTGAACGCAACAAACCTTTAAACATATATAGTTGTACTTATTATTTATAAAAATAATATAAATGATAAGTTAATTTGTTCTCATTAACGTGTAATTCCTTAAAAATATATAGAAATTAAATAAAATGTAATAAAAAAGGAATTACTGTTTTTGTTGGACTAAGACATGCGCAACTTGTAAATGTTTGGGTTGAAAATTACAATTTATTGAAAGATGTTTTAAAATAATTTATATATTATATACGAAAACGAAATGTTATTCTTTCAATAAATTAAAAACTCTTGACGTTAAATTAAAATAAACAAAAAATTATCACTCTAAGCGGTGGATCACTCGGCTCATGGGTCGATGAAGAACGCAGCTAACTGTGCGTCATCGTGTGAACTGCAGGACACATGAACATCGACATTTTGAACGCATATTGCAGTCCATGCTGTTATGTACTTTAATTAATTTTAAAGTGCTGCTTGGACTACATATGGTTGAGGGTTGTAAGACTATGCTAAATTAGTTGCTTATTCTTTTAGTCAATTAAAAGAATTTAAGCACATGGTATATTACTGGATTGTATTTTTCAATCCATAATATTAATAGCATAAAAAGAAATATAGAAAATATATTCTTGAACACCTCATATTTGAACGAAATTTTATAATAAATAAGAATCTTAGTATTCCCAAAAACAATAAAATTTCAATATTATTATTTCAAATAATATATACATTTAGAGGAACGTCTAGCATAAAATATTATTTTATTCTAGGATTGCCTTAAATGTAAAAAACCAAGAAAATAATATTGTTGTTATAATGAAGTAAGTAGTACGGGATGAAAAGATTGAATATTTATTATTAAGAAAATTATATTGGTGTTAAGAAATAATTATGTATGTTTCTTTAAAATAGCAAAAAGCTAAAATATAAAATAAATATAAATATTTTTATACAACCTCAACTCATATGGGACTACCCCCTGAATTTAAGCATATTAATGAGGGGAGGAAAAGAAACTAACAAGGATTTTCTTAGTAGCGGCGAGCGAAAAGAAAATAGTTCAGCACTAAGTCACTTTGTCTATATGGCAAATGTGAGATGCAGTGTATGGAATATCTTAATATCTAGTATGAGAAATTAACGATTTAAGTCCTTCTTAAATGAGGCCATTTACCCATAGAGGGTGCCAGGCCCGTATAACGTTAATGATTACTAGAAAGATATTTCCAAAGAGTCGTGTTGCTTGATAGTGCAGCACTAAGTGGGTGGTAAACTCCATCTAAAACTAAATATAACCATGAGACCGATAGTAAACAAGTACCGTGAGGGAAAGTTGAAAAGAACTCTGAATAGAGAGTTAAATAGTACGTGAAACTGCTTAGAGGTTAAGCCCGATGAACCTGAATATCCATTATGAAAAATTCATCATTATAACTGTGATATTTATAATATTATAGTAATAGTGTGCATTTTTTTCATATAAGGACATTGTAATCTATTAACATAATAAAATATTTATCAAAAGATCATTGGTGTTAAGTTTATTCAAATTAATTTGCTTTTAGCTTATTAACATAGAATAAATACTGATGATTTGATAAAGTGTTGATAGATTTTACATATATAATGCTTAAATTCTTTTGAATTTTACAATAATATTATTATCATTGATTTTAATATTAATTGTATGCATTTATATGATTAACAATGCGAAAGATTCAGGATACCTTCGGGACCCGTCTTGAAACACGGACCAAGGAGTCTAACATATGTGCAAGTCATTGGGTTATATTAAACCTAATGGCGAAATTAACTTAACTTTTATATAATGGGATTAATTTTTAGTGAAATATTTTACTATTAATTCAATCCCGGGGCGTTCCATATAGTTATGTATAATGATAATTTATTATTATTTATACCTCTAACTGGAGCGTACCTTGAGCATATATGCTGTGACCCGAAAGATGGTGAACTATACTTGATCAGGTTGAAGTCAGGGGAAACCCTGATGGAAGACCGAAACAGTTCTGACGTGCAAATCGATTGTCAGAATTGAGTATAGGGGCGAAAGACCAATCGAACCATCTAGTAGCTGGTTCCCTCCGAAGTTTCCCTCAGGATAGCTGGTGCATTTAAATATTATGTAAAATAATCTTATCTGGTAAAGCGAATGATTAGAGGCCTTAGGGTCGAAACGACCTTAACCTATTCTCAAACTTTAAATGGGTAA
>NW_026530837.1:100000-102500 GCF_028554725.1 Zeugodacus cucurbitae
TACTGTCCCTATTTGCGAAGAGCCGAAACCACATATAAAGAGCCAAAAGGCCGAAAAAACGTATATTTGCATATAAAAAAAACTAAATTTGGTTAAACGGCGGGCATAAAAATGATTTTATTTACGTAGCCAAATGCATCGTCATCTTATTAGTGACGCGCAAAAAGGAATTCAGGAGATTCCTACTGTCCCTATTTGCGAAGAGCCGAAACCACATATAAAGAGCCAAAACGCCGAAACCACGTATATTTGCATATAAAAAAAACTAAGTTTGGTTAAACGGCGGGCATAAAAATGATTTTATTTACGTAGCCAAATGCATCGTCATCTTATTAGTGACGCGCAAAAAGGAATTCAGGAGATTCCTACTGTCCCTATTTGCGAAGAGCCGAAACCCCATATAAAGAGCCAAAACGCCGAAACCACGTTCATACAAGTAAAAAAATTTCATATAAATACTAAATAATTTTCATATAGATACTAAGTTTATGAATTCATACAAGTAAATAATTTTCATATAAATACTAAATAATTTTCATATAGATACTAAGTTAATGAATTCATACAAGTTAAAAATTTTCATATAAATACTAAATAATTTTCATATAGATACTAAGTTAATGAATTCATACAAGTTAAAAATTTTCATATAAATACTAAATAATTTTCATATAGATACTAAGTTTATGAATTCATACAAGTAAAAAATTTTCATATAAATACTAAATAATTTTCATATAGATACTAAGTTTATGAATTCATACAAGTAAATAATTTTCATATAAATACTAAATAATTTTCATATAGATACTTAATAAATTTCATATAAATACTAATTAATTTTCATATAGATACTAAGTTAATGAATTCATACAAGTTAAAAATTTTCATATAAATACTAAATAATTTTCATATAGATACTAAGTTTATGAATTCATACAAGTAAAAAATTTTCATATAAATACTAAATAATTTTCATATAGATACTAAGTTAATGAATTCATACAAGTTAAAAATTTTCATATAAATACTAAATAATTTTCATATAGATACTAAGTTTATGAATTCATACAAGTAAAAAATGTTCATATAAATACTAAATAATTTTCATATAGATACTAAGTTTATGAATTCATACAAGTAAAAAATTTTCATATAAATACTAAATAATTTTCATATAGATACTAAGTTTATGAATTCATACAAGTTAAAAATTTTCATATAAATACTAAATAATTTTCATATAGATACTAAGTTTATGAATTCATACAAGTAAAAAATTTTCATATAAATACTAAATAATTTTCATATAGATACTAAGTTTATGAATTCATACAAGTAAATAATTTTCATATAAATACTAAATAATTTTCATATAGATACTAAGTTAATGAATTCATACAAGTTAAAAATTTTCATATAAATACTAAATAATTTTCATATAGATACTAAGTTAATGAATTCATACAAGTTAAAAATTTTCATATAAATACTAAATAATTTTCATATAGATACTAAGTTAATGAATTCATACAAGTTAAAAATTTTCATATAAATACTAAATAATTTTCATATAGATACTAAGTTTATGAATTCATACAAGTAAATAATTTTCATATAAATACTAAATAATTTTCATATAGATACTAAGTTAATGAATTCATACAAGTTAAAAATTTTCATATAAATACTAAATAATTTTCATATAGATACTAAGTTAATGAATTCATACAAGTTAAAAATTTTCATATAAATACTAAATAATTTTCATATAGATACTAAGTTTATGAATTCATACAAGTAAAAAATTTTCATATAAATACTAAATAATTTTCATATAGATACTAAGTTTATGAATTCATACAAGTAAATAATTTTCATATAAATACTAAATAATTTTCATATAGATACTTAATAAATTTCATATAAATACTAATTAATTTTCATATAGATACTAATTTTCATATAAGTACTAAGTGTATGAATTCATACAACTAAATAATTTTCATATAAGTACAAAAAATTTAAAAAAAAAAATAAATGTTAAGCTATTTTTGATGTTGTAATATTTCTTATAAGCATAATGCTCATAGAAAATGATATAAATTACTTGTATATATATGAATTTAAAACTTTTATATGGTTAAAAAGATTTTCTCCATACGATTTCCGGTTGGTGAGGTGTACGTGGCAGAAAACATATATGTTGTATGAAACTTCAACATTAGTACTTGTATGAAAATTTTAATACTTGTATGAAATTGCATACTTAGTACTTATATGAAAATTATTTTCATATATTTATAAAAGTATTTAAGTGTAATATATAAATGAGAGCAAAAAAATTTATTCCTGGTTTGCTACAGTTGGTTTAAATAGAAATAATTTTGTTAATAATGAAATGTTATTAATTGAGATTATTCTTCTATACCTAACATAATGTAGTCGTTTTTTTTTTAATTTAACTTTTTTTGGGGTTTGTTCTTCTATTCACATAAAA
>NW_026530837.1:105000-107500 GCF_028554725.1 Zeugodacus cucurbitae
GGTTTCCGTAGGTGAACCTGCGGAAGGATCATTATTGTGTTCCTATCCGTAAATATTATAAAAAAACAAACAAACAAACAAACAAACAAACAAACAAAAAAAGAATAAAAAAGAAAAATTATTTTCTTTTTTTTCTTTTCATTCATTTATTTGAATGTTTTTCTTTTTTTTCTTTTTTTTTTTACTCCTTGTATTGTAGTATAATGAAAATTATATCGCATACATTGTATTTGAACGCAACAAACCTTTAAACATATATAGTTGTACTTATTATTTATAAAAATAATATAAATGATAAGTTAATTTGTTCTCATTAACGTGTAATTCCTTAAAAATATATAGAAATTAAATAAAATGTAATAAAAAAGGAATTACTGTTTTTGTTGGACTAAGACATGCGCAACTTGTAAATGTTTGGGTTGAAAATTACAATTTATTGAAAGATGTTTTAAAATAATTTATATATTATATACGAAAACGAAATGTTATTCTTTCAATAAATTAAAAACTCTTGACGTTAAATTAAAATAAACAAAAAATTATCACTCTAAGCGGTGGATCACTCGGCTCATGGGTCGATGAAGAACGCAGCTAACTGTGCGTCATCGTGTGAACTGCAGGACACATGAACATCGACATTTTGAACGCATATTGCAGTCCATGCTGTTATGTACTTTAATTAATTTTAAAGTGCTGCTTGGACTACATATGGTTGAGGGTTGTAAGACTATGCTAAATTAGTTGCTTATTCTTTTAGTCAATTAAAAGAATTTAAGCACATGGTATATTACTGGATTGTATTTTTCAATCCATAATATTAATAGCATAAAAAGAAATATAGAAAATATATTCTTGAACACCTCATATTTGAACGAAATTTTATAATAAATAAGAATCTTAGTATTCCCAAAAACAATAAAATTTCAATATTATTATTTCAAATAATATATACATTTAGAGGAACGTCTAGCATAAAATATTATTTTATTCTAGGATTGCCTTAAATGTAAAAAACCAAGAAAATAATATTGTTGTTATAATGAAGTAAGTAGTACGGGATGAAAAGATTGAATATTTATTATTAAGAAAATTATATTGGTGTTAAGAAATAATTATGTATGTTTCTTTAAAATAGCAAAAAGCTAAAATATAAAATAAATATAAATATTTTTATACAACCTCAACTCATATGGGACTACCCCCTGAATTTAAGCATATTAATGAGGGGAGGAAAAGAAACTAACAAGGATTTTCTTAGTAGCGGCGAGCGAAAAGAAAATAGTTCAGCACTAAGTCACTTTGTCTATATGGCAAATGTGAGATGCAGTGTATGGAATATCTTAATATCTAGTATGAGAAATTAACGATTTAAGTCCTTCTTAAATGAGGCCATTTACCCATAGAGGGTGCCAGGCCCGTATAACGTTAATGATTACTAGAAAGATATTTCCAAAGAGTCGTGTTGCTTGATAGTGCAGCACTAAGTGGGTGGTAAACTCCATCTAAAACTAAATATAACCATGAGACCGATAGTAAACAAGTACCGTGAGGGAAAGTTGAAAAGAACTCTGAATAGAGAGTTAAATAGTACGTGAAACTGCTTAGAGGTTAAGCCCGATGAACCTGAATATCCATTATGAAAAATTCATCATTATAACTGTGATATTTATAATATTATAGTAATAGTGTGCATTTTTTTCATATAAGGACATTGTAATCTATTAACATAATAAAATATTTATCAAAAGATCATTGGTGTTAAGTTTATTCAAATTAATTTGCTTTTAGCTTATTAACATAGAATAAATACTGATGATTTGATAAAGTGTTGATAGATTTTACATATATAATGCTTAAATTCTTTTGAATTTTACAATAATATTATTATCATTGATTTTAATATTAATTGTATGCATTTATATGATTAACAATGCGAAAGATTCAGGATACCTTCGGGACCCGTCTTGAAACACGGACCAAGGAGTCTAACATATGTGCAAGTCATTGGGTTATATTAAACCTAATGGCGAAATTAACTTAACTTTTATATAATGGGATTAATTTTTAGTGAAATATTTTACTATTAATTCAATCCCGGGGCGTTCCATATAGTTATGTATAATGATAATTTATTATTATTTATACCTCTAACTGGAGCGTACCTTGAGCATATATGCTGTGACCCGAAAGATGGTGAACTATACTTGATCAGGTTGAAGTCAGGGGAAACCCTGATGGAAGACCGAAACAGTTCTGACGTGCAAATCGATTGTCAGAATTGAGTATAGGGGCGAAAGACCAATCGAACCATCTAGTAGCTGGTTCCCTCCGAAGTTTCCCTCAGGATAGCTGGTGCATTTAAATATTATGTAAAATAATCTTATCTGGTAAAGCGAATGATTAGAGGCCTTAGGGTCGAAACGACCTTAACCTATTCTCAAACTTTAA
The DNA here is from genome assembly GCF_028554725.1 of Zeugodacus cucurbitae. NCBI lineage: Eukaryota > Metazoa > Arthropoda > Insecta > Diptera > Tephritidae > Zeugodacus > Zeugodacus cucurbitae. The sequence goes on from NW_026530837.1 coordinate 107,449, forward strand.
ATGGGTAAGAACCTCACCTTTCTTGATATGAAGGTTGAGGTTATGATATAAT
>NW_026530837.1:112500-125000 GCF_028554725.1 Zeugodacus cucurbitae
CTATTTGCGAAGAGCCGAAACCCCATATAAAGAGCCAAAACGCCGAAACCACGTTCATACAAGTAAAAAAATTTCATATAAATACTAAATAATTTTCATATAGATACTAAGTTTATGAATTCATACAAGTAAATAATTTTCATATAAATACTAAATAATTTTCATATAGATACTTAATAAATTTCATATAAATACTAATTAATTTTCATATAGATACTAAGTTAATGAATTCATACAAGTTAAAAATTTTCATATAAATACTAAATAATTTTCATATAGATACTAAGTTTATGAATTCATACAAGTAAAAAATTTTCATATAAATACTAAATAATTTTCATATAGATACTAAGTTAATGAATTCATACAAGTTAAAAATTTTCATATAAATACTAAATAATTTTCATATAGATACTAAGTTTATGAATTCATACAAGTAAAAAATGTTCATATAAATACTAAATAATTTTCATATAGATACTAAGTTTATGAATTCATACAAGTAAAAAATTTTCATATAAATACTAAATAATTTTCATATAGATACTAAGTTTATGAATTCATACAAGTTAAAAATTTTCATATAAATACTAAATAATTTTCATATAGATACTAAGTTTATGAATTCATACAAGTAAAAAATTTTCATATAAATACTAAATAATTTTCATATAGATACTAAGTTTATGAATTCATACAAGTAAATAATTTTCATATAAATACTAAATAATTTTCATATAGATACTAAGTTAATGAATTCATACAAGTTAAAAATTTTCATATAAATACTAAATAATTTTCATATAGATACTAAGTTAATGAATTCATACAAGTTAAAAATTTTCATATAAATACTAAATAATTTTCATATAGATACTAAGTTAATGAATTCATACAAGTTAAAAATTTTCATATAAATACTAAATAATTTTCATATAGATACTAAGTTTATGAATTCATACAAGTAAATAATTTTCATATAAATACTAAATAATTTTCATATAGATACTAAGTTAATGAATTCATACAAGTTAAAAATTTTCATATAAATACTAAATAATTTTCATATAGATACTAAGTTAATGAATTCATACAAGTTAAAAATTTTCATATAAATACTAAATAATTTTCATATAGATACTAAGTTTATGAATTCATACAAGTAAAAAATTTTCATATAAATACTAAATAATTTTCATATAGATACTAAGTTTATGAATTCATACAAGTAAATAATTTTCATATAAATACTAAATAATTTTCATATAGATACTTAATAAATTTCATATAAATACTAATTAATTTTCATATAGATACTAATTTTCATATAAGTACTAAGTGTATGAATTCATACAACTAAATAATTTTCATATAAGTACAAAAAATTTAAAAAAAAAAATAAATGTTAAGCTATTTTTGATGTTGTAATATTTCTTATAAGCATAATGCTCATAGAAAATGATATAAATTACTTGTATATATATGAATTTAAAACTTTTATATGGTTAAAAAGATTTTCTCCATACGATTTCCGGTTGGTGAGGTGTACGTGGCAGAAAACATATATGTTGTATGAAACTTCAACATTAGTACTTGTATGAAAATTTTAATACTTGTATGAAATTGCATACTTAGTACTTATATGAAAATTATTTTCATATATTTATAAAAGTATTTAAGTGTAATATATAAATGAGAGCAAAAAAATTTATTCCTGGTTTGCTACAGTTGGTTTAAATAGAAATAATTTTGTTAATAATGAAATGTTATTAATTGAGATTATTCTTCTATACCTAACATAATGTAGTCGTTTTTTTTTTAATTTAACTTTTTTTGGGGTTTGTTCTTCTATTCACATAAAATATATGTGGGTAAAGAATAAAATTCAATAAAGTTAAATATTTATATTATTACGCTCGAATACTTTCATATCATATATGAAATAAAATGAAAAATAATTGAATTGAAATTATTAATTTCAAATCAAAAGAAAAACGTATATACTCTTAAAAAAAGATATATACACTATATGCATTGAAATAAAGTAAAATGTATAAAAAATGATATTATTTGAAAGTTTAACAAATACAAGAAGAAACATCGTCCTTACATTAATAATTATATTATATATGTATAGAGAACGAAAATTCTTTCTCACGATAAGATACACAGTCTCAAAGTCCGAATAAGACCGCAATAAATAATACAATAATATGAAATTTAAATGACATGAAGTAAATTATTTAATCCGACCATAGTAGAAGAAATTTCATAATTATTTATTGTCGCGATTTCGTTCTCCTTTGCATTGTGTATATGTCGTGTACTTAATTTTCAAATATTGAAAATATCATTATAAAAATTTATATAGTATAAAAAATATTATATAAATGAATAAAAAATATTATTCTGGTTGATCCTGCCAGTAGTTATATGCTTGTCTCAAAGATTAAGCCATGCATGTCTAAGTACAAACAAATTAAAAGTGAAACCGCAAAAGGCTCATTATATCAGTTATGGTTCCATAGATCGTTAACAGTTACTTGGATAACTGTGGTAATTCTAGAGCTAATACATGCAAAATAAACACGGACCTTTTGGAACGTGTGCTTTTATTAGGCTAAAACCAAGCGATCGTAAGATCGTTATATTGGTTGAACTCTAGATAACTTGCAGATCGTATGGTCTCGTACCGACGACAGATCTTTCAAATGTCTGCCCTATCAACTTTTGATGGTAGTATCTAGGACTACCATGGTTGCAACGGGTAACGGGGAATCAGGGTTCGATTCCGGAGAGGGAGCCTGAGAAACGGCTACCACATCTAAGGAAGGCAGCAGGCGCGTAAATTACCCACTCCCAGTTCGGGGAGGTAGTGACGAAAAATAACAATACAGGACTCATATCCGAGGCCCTGTAATTGGAATGAGTACACTTTAAATCCTTTAACAAGGACCTATTGGAGGGCAAGTCTGGTGCCAGCAGCCGCGGTAATTCCAGCTCCAATAGCGTATATTAAAGTTGTTGCGGTTAAAACGTTCGTAGTTGAATTTGTGCTTCATACGGGTAGTACAGCTATAATTGTGGTATGTACATTACCTTATGTATGCAAGCGTATTACCGGTGGAGTTCTTATATGTAATTAATACAATGTATTTTTTATATATTCCTCCTATTTAAACCTGCTTCAGTGCTCTTCATCGAGTGTTGTTGTGGGCCGGTACAATTACTTTGAACAAATTAGAGTGCTTAAAGCAGGCTCCAAATGCCTGAATATTTTGTGCATGGAATAATGAAATAAGACCTCTGTTCTACTTTCATTGGTTTTTAGATCAAGAGGTAATGATTAATAGAAGCAGTTTGGGGGCATTAGTATTACGACGCGAGAGGTGAAATTCTTGGACCGTCGTAAGACTAACTTAAGCGAAAGCATTTGCCAAAGATGTTTTCATTAATCAAGAACGAAAGTTAGAGGTTCGAAGGCGATCAGATACCGCCCTAGTTCTAACCATAAACGATGCCAGCTAGCAATTGGGTGTAGCTACTACTATGGCTCTCTCAGTCGCTTCCCGGGAAACCAAAGCTTTTGGGCTCCGGGGGAAGTATGGTTGCAAAGCTGAAACTTAAAGGAATTGACGGAAGGGCACCACCAGGAGTGGAGCCTGCGGCTTAATTTGACTCAACACGGGAAAACTTACCAGGTCCGAACATAAGCGTGTAAGACAGATTGATAGCTCTTTCTCGAATCTATGGGTGGTGGTGCATGGCCGTTCTTAGTTCGTGGAGTGATTTGTCTGGTTAATTCCGATAACGAACGAGACTCAAATATATTAAATAGATGCTTTCAGGATTATGGTGTTGAAGCTTATATAGCCTTCATTCATGAGTTCATCTTGAATGTGCAAGTGTTTGAATGTGTTTATATAAGTGGAGCCGTACCTGTTGGTTTGTCCCATTATAAGGACACTAGCTTCTTAAATGGACAAATTGCGTCTAGCAGTAACGAGATTGAGCAATAACAGGTCTGTGATGCCCTTAGATGTCCTGGGCTGCACGCGCGCTACAATGAAAGTATCAACGTGTATTTCCTAGACCGAGAGGTCCGGGTAAACCGCTGAACCACTTTCATGCTTGGGATTGTGAACTGAAACTGTTCACATGAACTTGGAATTCCCAGTAAGTGTGAGTCATTAACTCGCATTGATTACGTCCCTGCCCTTTGTACACACCGCCCGTCGCTACTACCGATTGAATTATTTAGTGAGGTCTCCGGACGTGATCACTGTGACGCCTTGTGTTTCACGGTTGTTTCGCAAAAGTTGACCGAACTTGATTATTTAGAGGAAGTAAAAGTCGTAACAAGGTTTCCGTAGGTGAACCTGCGGAAGGATCATTATTGTGTTCCTATCCGTAAATATTATAAAAAAACAAACAAACAAACAAACAAACAAACAAACAAAAAAAGAATAAAAAAGAAAAATTATTTTCTTTTTTTTCTTTTCATTCATTTATTTGAATGTTTTTCTTTTTTTTCTTTTTTTTTTTACTCCTTGTATTGTAGTATAATGAAAATTATATCGCATACATTGTATTTGAACGCAACAAACCTTTAAACATATATAGTTGTACTTATTATTTATAAAAATAATATAAATGATAAGTTAATTTGTTCTCATTAACGTGTAATTCCTTAAAAATATATAGAAATTAAATAAAATGTAATAAAAAAGGAATTACTGTTTTTGTTGGACTAAGACATGCGCAACTTGTAAATGTTTGGGTTGAAAATTACAATTTATTGAAAGATGTTTTAAAATAATTTATATATTATATACGAAAACGAAATGTTATTCTTTCAATAAATTAAAAACTCTTGACGTTAAATTAAAATAAACAAAAAATTATCACTCTAAGCGGTGGATCACTCGGCTCATGGGTCGATGAAGAACGCAGCTAACTGTGCGTCATCGTGTGAACTGCAGGACACATGAACATCGACATTTTGAACGCATATTGCAGTCCATGCTGTTATGTACTTTAATTAATTTTAAAGTGCTGCTTGGACTACATATGGTTGAGGGTTGTAAGACTATGCTAAATTAGTTGCTTATTCTTTTAGTCAATTAAAAGAATTTAAGCACATGGTATATTACTGGATTGTATTTTTCAATCCATAATATTAATAGCATAAAAAGAAATATAGAAAATATATTCTTGAACACCTCATATTTGAACGAAATTTTATAATAAATAAGAATCTTAGTATTCCCAAAAACAATAAAATTTCAATATTATTATTTCAAATAATATATACATTTAGAGGAACGTCTAGCATAAAATATTATTTTATTCTAGGATTGCCTTAAATGTAAAAAACCAAGAAAATAATATTGTTGTTATAATGAAGTAAGTAGTACGGGATGAAAAGATTGAATATTTATTATTAAGAAAATTATATTGGTGTTAAGAAATAATTATGTATGTTTCTTTAAAATAGCAAAAAGCTAAAATATAAAATAAATATAAATATTTTTATACAACCTCAACTCATATGGGACTACCCCCTGAATTTAAGCATATTAATGAGGGGAGGAAAAGAAACTAACAAGGATTTTCTTAGTAGCGGCGAGCGAAAAGAAAATAGTTCAGCACTAAGTCACTTTGTCTATATGGCAAATGTGAGATGCAGTGTATGGAATATCTTAATATCTAGTATGAGAAATTAACGATTTAAGTCCTTCTTAAATGAGGCCATTTACCCATAGAGGGTGCCAGGCCCGTATAACGTTAATGATTACTAGAAAGATATTTCCAAAGAGTCGTGTTGCTTGATAGTGCAGCACTAAGTGGGTGGTAAACTCCATCTAAAACTAAATATAACCATGAGACCGATAGTAAACAAGTACCGTGAGGGAAAGTTGAAAAGAACTCTGAATAGAGAGTTAAATAGTACGTGAAACTGCTTAGAGGTTAAGCCCGATGAACCTGAATATCCATTATGAAAAATTCATCATTATAACTGTGATATTTATAATATTATAGTAATAGTGTGCATTTTTTTCATATAAGGACATTGTAATCTATTAACATAATAAAATATTTATCAAAAGATCATTGGTGTTAAGTTTATTCAAATTAATTTGCTTTTAGCTTATTAACATAGAATAAATACTGATGATTTGATAAAGTGTTGATAGATTTTACATATATAATGCTTAAATTCTTTTGAATTTTACAATAATATTATTATCATTGATTTTAATATTAATTGTATGCATTTATATGATTAACAATGCGAAAGATTCAGGATACCTTCGGGACCCGTCTTGAAACACGGACCAAGGAGTCTAACATATGTGCAAGTCATTGGGTTATATTAAACCTAATGGCGAAATTAACTTAACTTTTATATAATGGGATTAATTTTTAGTGAAATATTTTACTATTAATTCAATCCCGGGGCGTTCCATATAGTTATGTATAATGATAATTTATTATTATTTATACCTCTAACTGGAGCGTACCTTGAGCATATATGCTGTGACCCGAAAGATGGTGAACTATACTTGATCAGGTTGAAGTCAGGGGAAACCCTGATGGAAGACCGAAACAGTGTCTGACGTGCAAATCGATTGTCAGAATTGAGTATAGGGGCGAAAGACCAATCGAACCATCTAGTAGCTGGTTCCCTCCGAAGTTTCCCTCAGGATAGCTGGTGCATTTAAATATTATGTAAAATAATCTTATCTGGTAAAGCGAATGATTAGAGGCCTTAGGGTCGAAACGACCTTAACCTATTCTCAAACTTTAAATGGGTAAGAACCTCACCTTTCTTGATATGAAGGTTGAGGTTATGATATAATGTGCCCAGTGGGCCACTTTTGGTAAGCAGAACATGGCGCTGTGGGATGAACCAAACGTAATGTTACGGTGCCCAATTAACAACTCATGCAGATACCATGAAAGGCGTTGGTTGCTTAAAACAGCAGGACGGTGGACATGGAAGTCGTAATCCGCTAAGGAGTGTGTAACAACTCACCTGCCGAAGCAACTAGCCCTTAAAATGGATGGCGCTTAAGTTGTATACCTATACATTACCGCTAAAGTACATGATTTATAATACAATTTCGGTTGGATTATAAATTTTTGAAACTTTAGTGAGTAGGAGGGTACAATGGTGTGCTTAGAGTGTTTGGCGTAAGCCTGCATGGAGCCGCCATTGGTACAGATCTTGGTGGTAGTAGCAAATAATCGAATGAGACCTTGGAGGACTGAAGGGAGAAGGGTTTCGTGTGAACAGTGGTTGATCACGAGTTAGTCGGTCCTAAGTTCAAGGCGAAAGCCGAAAATTTTCAAGTTTTAATGAATTGTTGAGAATATATAATTATTATGTTTTCTTCATAGTAATTAAACACTTGAATAATTTTGAACGAAAGGGAATACGGTTCCAATTCCGTAACCTGTTGAGTATCCGTTTGTTATTAAAAATGGGCCTTGTGCTCATCCTGGCAACAGGAACGACCATAAAGAAGCCGTCGAGAGTATCGGAAGAGTTTTCTTTTCTGTTTTATAGTCGTACTACCATGGAAGTCTTTCGAAGAGAGATATGGTAGATGGACTAGAAGAGCATGACATTTACTGTTGTGTCGATATTTTCTCCTCGGACCTTGAAAATTTATGGTGGGGTTACGCCATACTTCTCAACAGGCCGTTACCAAATATCCGCAGCTGTCTCCAAGGTGAAGAGTCTCTAGTCGATAGAATAATGTAGGTAAGGGAAGTCGGCAAATTAGATCCGTAACTTGGGATAAGGATTGGCTCTGAAGATTGAGATAGTCGGGCTTGATTGGGAAGCAATACCATGGTTTATGTACTCGTTCTGGGTAAATAGAGAATTTCGGTTCTTGTTCCCCGGATAGTAGTTACGTAGCCAATTGTGGAACTTTCTTGCTAAAATTTTATAAGAATTATATCGCAAGATATATATTCTTATTTAATTATAACGATTATCAATTAACAATCAATTCAGAACTGGCACGGACTTGGGGAATCCGACTGTCTAATTAAAACAAAGCATTGTGATGGCCCTAACGGGTGTTGACACAATGTGATTTCTGCCCAGTGCTCTGAATGTCAAAGTGAAGAAATTCAAGTAAGCGCGGGTAAACGGCGGGAGTAACTATGACTCTCTTAAGGTAGCCAAATGCCTCGTCATCTAATTAGTGACGCGCATGAATGGATTAACGAGATTCCTACTGTCCCTATCTACTCACTCGTTTGTAGAACCTCGAAGTGAACGGACGTGTTTGCGCATCATTGCGAGTTTTTAAAAGCGATTTTAAAAGTATTTTTCAGTATTTCTGAAAGTGATAAAATTTTTCGGTTTTTCCGGTCTGTCGGTAGCCTGTAGTGAAATAGACACAGTAAGCAGGTACGTGAGGGATTATACACATCGTGTGTATTCCCAAAAGTGTGTAAGGATAGCGGCTTAGGCCATTAACTAGTGTGTGGATTAGTGAACAAAGTGTGGGATTTCCCAGCAGTGCGGATATAGCGGCATCTGCCATAACAAACATTGTGTACAGTGCAGGTAGTGAAAGTTCTGTGTTTTTGTTGTGCGCGAGTGTAGGAGAAATGCCTCCACCACGGAGGAGAGGGGCAAAAGCCCCAGCGGAGAGCGAAGACTCCGGGCCTTCAATGGTCCAGGTGGAGTCATCGACCGATGAGGACGGAGTGGGGCAACCCTCGCGGCCCCCACCCAAGAGGAAGGCGCGATTAGGTTCGCCACCACAGGCGAACTCGGGCGAGAGCGGGACGGATGGAGTACTCCAGAAGCTGGATACGGTTGCAACAAAAGCAGCCGTAGGACTGAAGGTTGCGGCGAAGGACGGAGCCAGTGGAAGCAGGCAAGGTTGCCCAAACAGCAAGGTAGGGGGCAACAAGGGGGGTAAAGGGGGTGTTATTGGGGTTGAGGGCCATGTTACGGCGATGAAAGCCGTAACAGCCCAGTTGAACGAGGTTGTGTTCGGGGCGAAAAGCCTCGAAGTCACAACGATGAAGGAACTCGTAGGGATCGCCTCTAAATATGAGGAGATCCTTATGAGTGTCCTGACGGAAAATGCTCATCTTCGTGGGCAAATTGAGGGTTTGAAGGGTGGTATTGGGACATCTTCTGTCCCTCGGAGCACAGCAGGGGCGGCTGCTGCTGCTCCCTCGGCGCCTGCCCCTCCAGCACCCGTGCTGGAGGCAATTGCGCCGACGGTGAGGAAACCAGTGGAAACCTGGTCGGTTGTGGTGAGGAGCAAGGCTCCTGTGACTTCCTCAAAGGAAGTCATAAACAAAGTCGTTAAGGAGGTGGGTCCTTCACTGGGCGTTCGTGTCCATGATGTGAAGTCAATCAAGGGGGGTGGCGTAGTGATACGCACTCCCTCTGTTGCTGAGAGGGAGAAAGTGGCGAGCAACGCCAAATTCGGTGAGGTAGGGTTGGACGTTAGCGTCAATAAAAAGTTGGGCCCCAGGGTTGTTGTACAGGGTGTACATACGGAGATATCCCATGAAGAATTCATGGAGGAGCTGTTTCGGCTGAACCTTCGGGAGTTCAGCCCAGAGTCCAAAAAGACGGACGTGAGGATGGTCAGTCGTCCCTGGAAGGTGGCGACTGATGGCAGGACAAATGTTGTCCTAGAGGGTACGGACAAACTAATGTCCACCCTCCTAGATGCGGGTAGGTGCTACGTGAGGTGGTTCTCCTTCCGTGTCCGTGCGGATAGTCCCGTGACCGGCTGCTTCCGGTGCATGGGTTTTGATCACCGAGTGGCAGAATGTAGGGCCAAGGCCGACGTCTGTCGGAGGTGTGGTCAGGAGGGCCACAAGGCAGCCAGTTGCGTCAATGCCCCCCATTGTCGCAACTGTGCATTTAAAGGAAGGCCAGCTGGACATCTCATGATGTCGGCTGCCTGTCCGATTTACTGTGGGGTTGTCGGACGTGCTCTCGCCAGACATTAATGGGTGAGATTTTTCAATTAAATTGCCAGAATTCTTATGCAGTTATGTGCGAGTTAGGGAGTTGCATGATAGAGGCTGGGTGCAGCATCGCCTTACTCCAGGAGCCATACGCCACCAATTTTGGAATGGTAAGTGGTCTTCCTGGGGGTTTCAGGGTCTACACGGACCTTAGGTGTAATGCTGCAATAGTTGTGACTGACCCAAGCTATGACTGCATAGTTTTGGATTCGTCACAAGAGGGTGTATGTGTTTCTGTAGAGGGGGTGTTCGGTAGACTGATTGTTGCTAGCATGTATTGTAAGTTTAGGGAACCTATAGAGCCTTATCTGCGATACATGGATAACCTACTACTCCTTGCGAGTGGTAGCCCATTTATCCTAGGGATGGATGCGAATGCCACGTCCTCGATGTGGTTTAGCAAGTTTTCTCGATGGGCGCACAGATATCGGAGCCACATTCGGGGTCGGGCATTAAGCGAATGGATGGCCGCTAACAGCCTCCACATCCTAAATGAGCCAAGCGTGTGGTACACATTTCATGGTCCTAGAGGGGGGAGCGACATTGACGTGTCCTTGATCAATGAGGCAGCAAATAGGGCGTTCAGTTTTAGGTGGGAGATTATGGGAGGGTGGGGATTGAGCGATCATAATTTGATTAAAATTATGGTTACTCCTAATTCCCCTCCCTCGACGCATGCAAGTCCATTGCGGCGATGGCGTACCTCTGGTATCGACTTGAACCAATATGGACAGTGTGTTAGGGAAGCGGTATTGGACATACCGCTTAGTGAGTTTGAAAATCTGGGGGTGGACGAGCAAATTGCTCGGTTGTACGAATTGGTCTGGGGAGTGAACGATAGGTTGTTGAAGAAATATAAGGATTTTAGGGTTAGGAAAATAAAGTGGTGGACGCAGGAATTAACCCTGAAGAGGAGGGCTGTCCGGCGATTGAGACGGAAGTTTCAACGCGCTCGGCGGTCAAATTCGGATAGGTTGGCCCAGATTAGGAACGATTTTAGTTGTGCGATGCATGAGTATAAGGCCATGCTAATTAAAATCAAAGAAGAGGAGTGGAGGGGGTTCGTTAATGAGCATAGGGATGACCCCTGGGGTCAGGTCTTAAGGATTTGTAGGGGTCGTAGGAGGGAGGACATCACTTCTCTTCGTGTTGACGACACTGTGTTATCAACATGGAGTGAGTGTGCAGGGGTTCTGTTAGGAGCATTCTTTCCTAGGGCTGAGGAGCTGGCACCTCTTGCACAAGAGGTACCGGTTCCTCCACTTGATGATGGGGAGTTGGGATATGCCTTTAGCCTGGTTAGGTCTAAACGATCCCCAGGTCTTGATGGTTTGAACGGAGAGTTGTGCAAAAGCTTGTGGAAGTTCATTCCGGAATACTTGGAGGTCATTTACGATAAGTGCATTTGTGAGGGGTATTTTCCACGTGAGTGGAAAAGTGCTAGGGTTGTTCCTCTCCTGAAGTCACCTGATAAGATTAGGAGTGATCCACGATCTTATCGGGGCATCAGTCTTCTTCCAGTGCTGGGTAAAGTACTGGAGAGGGTTATGGTGGAACGGCTTCAGGAGCTAACGAGGGATTTGAGGTCGGATAGGCAGTATGGCTTTAGGAAGGGACGTAGTGTAGAGGACGCCTGGATGTATGTTCAGCGTGCTGTCCGGGAGAATGCCAACAAATATGTCCTTGGCATATTTGTCGATTTCAAGGGGGCATTCGATCACCTAATCTGGGATCGCGTGATTCAACGATTGGAGGAACTTGGCTGTCCGGAAATTAGTCTCTGGCAGAGCTACTTTTCGGACAGAAAAGCCTCTATCGTAGGAATGAATGGTAGCGCGGACATTAGGGTAGAACGGGGCTGCCCACAGGGATCCATCTGTGGTCCATATATTTGGAACCTAATGATGGACTCTCTGCTTGGCCAACTTGAAACGCTTTGTGGTTGTTGTGCATATGCAGACGACCTTCTGCTCCTAGTTGACGGTCGTTCACGATTGGAGTTAGAACGAAAGGGTGAACGACTGTTAGGAATTGTTCACAATTGGGGTATAGGTGTGGGGGTTGAAGTATCGATTGACAAGACGGTGACAATGCTCTTGAAAGGCATACTGTCATCGGCTCGTCCACCGATTATCCGAATGAATGGGGTCAATATCAGGTATGTGACGCAAGTCAAATATCTGGGATTGACCATCGGCGAAAGGATGTGTTTCAACCCTCACTTGGTTTACGTGGAGGAGCGATTGTTAGGAATTGCCGGCAAGATCAAGCGCGTGTTAAGGAGTGATTGGGGTCTCGGACGTCGTGCGGTTCGCACTATATATAGTGGCTTATTTGTGGCCTGTGCCACATATGGAGCCGCTATATGGTGGGAATTAGCATCAAAGGTCAGGGGTCGCCAAAAACTTCTTTCCATACAACGTTGTTTGATGCTTGCCTGTTTGCCTGTATGTCGCACAATTTCTACAGATGCGTTG
>NW_026530837.1:130000-137500 GCF_028554725.1 Zeugodacus cucurbitae
TTTACGTAGCCAAATGCATCGTCATCTTATTAGTGACGCGCAAAAAGGAATTCAGGAGATTCCTACTGTCCCTATTTGCGAAGAGCCGAAACCACATATAAAGAGCCAAAAGGCCGAAAAAACGTATATTTGCATATAAAAAAAACTAAATTTGGTTAAACGGCGGGCATAAAAATGATTTTATTTACGTAGCCAAATGCATCGTCATCTTATTAGTGACGCGCAAAAAGGAATTCAGGAGATTCCTACTGTCCCTATTTGCGAAGAGCCGAAACCACATATAAAGAGCCAAAAGGCCGAAAAAACGTATATTTGCATATAAAAAAAACTAAATTTGGTTAAACGGCGGGCATAAAAATGATTTTATTTACGTAGCCAAATGCATCGTCATCTTATTAGTGACGCGCAAAAAGGAATTCAGGAGATTCCTACTGTCCCTATTTGCGAAGAGCCGAAACCACATATAAAGAGCCAAAACGCCGAAAAAACGTATATTTGCATATAAAAAAAACTAAATTTGGTTAAACGGCGGGCATAAAAATGATTTTATTTACGTAGCCAAATGCATCGTCATCTTATTAGTGACGCGCAAAAAGGAATTCAGGAGATTCCTACTGTCCCTATTTGCGAAGAGCCGAAACCACATATAAAGAGCCAAAAGGCCGAAAAAACGTATATTTGCATATAAAAAAAACTAAATTTGGTTAAACGGCGGGCATAAAAATGATTTTATTTACGTAGCCAAATGCATCGTCATCTTATTAGTGACGCGCAAAAAGGAATTCAGGAGATTCCTACTGTCCCTATTTGCGAAGAGCCGAAACCACATATAAAGAGCCAAAACGCCGAAACCACGTATATTTGCATATAAAAAAAACTAAGTTTGGTTAAACGGCGGGCATAAAAATGATTTTATTTACGTAGCCAAATGCATCGTCATCTTATTAGTGACGCGCAAAAAGGAATTCAGGAGATTCCTACTGTCCCTATTTGCGAAGAGCCGAAACCACATATAAAGAGCCAAAACGCCGAAAAAACGTATATTTGCATATAAAAAAAACTAAATTTGGTTAAACGGCGGGCATAAAAATGATTTTATTTACGTAGCCAAATGCATCGTCATCTTATTAGTGACGCGCAAAAAGGAATTCAGGAGATTCCTACTGTCCCTATTTGCGAAGAGCCGAAACCACATATAAAGAGCCAAAACGCCGAAAAAACGTATATTTGCATATAAAAAAAACTAAATTTGGTTAAACGGCGGGCATAAAAATGATTTTATTTACGTAGCCAAATGCATCGTCATCTTATTAGTGACGCGCAAAAAGGAATTCAGGAGATTGAAGAGCCGAAACCCCATATAAAGAGCCAAAACGCCGAAACCACGTTCATACAAGTAAAAAAATTTCATATAAATACTAAATAATTTTCATATAGATACTAAGTTTATGAATTCATACAAGTAAAAAATTTTCATATAAATACTAAATAATTTTCATATAGATACTAAGTTTATGAATTCATACAAGTAAATAATTTTCATATAAATACTAAATAATTTTCATATAGATACTAAGTTAATGAATTCATACAAGTTAAAAATTTTCATATAAATACTAAATAATTTTCATATAGATACTAAGTTAATGAATTCATACAAGTTAAAAATTTTCATATAAATACTAAATAATTTTCATATAGATACTAAGTTAATGAATTCATACAAGTTAAAAATTTTCATATAAATACTAAATAATTTTCATATAGATACTAAGTTTATGAATTCATACAAGTAAATAATTTTCATATAAATACTAAATAATTTTCATATAGATACTAAGTTAATGAATTCATACAAGTTAAAAATTTTCATATAAATACTAAATAATTTTCATATAGATACTAAGTTAATGAATTCATACAAGTTAAAAATTTTCATATAAATACTAAATAATTTTCATATAGATACTAAGTTTATGAATTCATACAAGTAAAAAATTTTCATATAAATACTAAATAATTTTCATATAGATACTAAGTTTATGAATTCATACAAGTAAATAATTTTCATATAAATACTAAATAATTTTCATATAGATACTTAATAAATTTCATATAAATACTAATTAATTTTCATATAGATACTAATTTTCATATAAGTACTAAGTGTATGAATTCATACAACTAAATAATTTTCATATAAGTACAAAAAATTTAAAAAAAAAAATAAATGTTAAGCTATTTTTGATGTTGTAATATTTCTTATAAGCATAATGCTCATAGAAAATGATATAAATTACTTGTATATATATGAATTTAAAACTTTTATATGGTTAAAAAGATTTTCTCCATACGATTTCCGGTTGGTGAGGTGTACGTGGCAGAAAACATATATGTTGTATGAAACTTCAACATTAGTACTTGTATGAAAATTTTAATACTTGTATGAAATTGCATACTTAGTACTTATATGAAAATTATTTTCATATATTTATAAAAGTATTTAAGTGTAATATATAAATGAGAGCAAAAAAATTTATTCCTGGTTTGCTACAGTTGGTTTAAATAGAAATAATTTTGTTAATAATGAAATGTTATTAATTGAGATTATTCTTCTATACCTAACATAATGTAGTCGTTTTTTTTTTAATTTAACTTTTTTTGGGGTTTGTTCTTCTATTCACATAAAATATATGTGGGTAAAGAATAAAATTCAATAAAGTTAAATATTTATATTATTACGCTCGAATACTTTCATATCATATATGAAATAAAATGAAAAATAATTGAATTGAAATTATTAATTTCAAATCAAAAGAAAAACGTATATACTCTTAAAAAAAGATATATACACTATATGCATTGAAATAAAGTAAAATGTATAAAAAATGATATTATTTGAAAGTTTAACAAATACAAGAAGAAACATCGTCCTTACATTAATAATTATATTATATATGTATAGAGAACGAAAATTCTTTCTCACGATAAGATACACAGTCTCAAAGTCCGAATAAGACCGCAATAAATAATACAATAATATGAAATTTAAATGACATGAAGTAAATTATTTAATCCGACCATAGTAGAAGAAATTTCATAATTATTTATTGTCGCGATTTCGTTCTCCTTTGCATTGTGTATATGTCGTGTACTTAATTTTCAAATATTGAAAATATCATTATAAAAATTTATATAGTATAAAAAATATTATATAAATGAATAAAAAATATTATTCTGGTTGATCCTGCCAGTAGTTATATGCTTGTCTCAAAGATTAAGCCATGCATGTCTAAGTACAAACAAATTAAAAGTGAAACCGCAAAAGGCTCATTATATCAGTTATGGTTCCATAGATCGTTAACAGTTACTTGGATAACTGTGGTAATTCTAGAGCTAATACATGCAAAATAAACACGGACCTTTTGGAACGTGTGCTTTTATTAGGCTAAAACCAAGCGATCGTAAGATCGTTATATTGGTTGAACTCTAGATAACTTGCAGATCGTATGGTCTCGTACCGACGACAGATCTTTCAAATGTCTGCCCTATCAACTTTTGATGGTAGTATCTAGGACTACCATGGTTGCAACGGGTAACGGGGAATCAGGGTTCGATTCCGGAGAGGGAGCCTGAGAAACGGCTACCACATCTAAGGAAGGCAGCAGGCGCGTAAATTACCCACTCCCAGTTCGGGGAGGTAGTGACGAAAAATAACAATACAGGACTCATATCCGAGGCCCTGTAATTGGAATGAGTACACTTTAAATCCTTTAACAAGGACCTATTGGAGGGCAAGTCTGGTGCCAGCAGCCGCGGTAATTCCAGCTCCAATAGCGTATATTAAAGTTGTTGCGGTTAAAACGTTCGTAGTTGAATTTGTGCTTCATACGGGTAGTACAGCTATAATTGTGGTATGTACATTACCTTATGTATGCAAGCGTATTACCGGTGGAGTTCTTATATGTAATTAATACAATGTATTTTTTATATATTCCTCCTATTTAAACCTGCTTCAGTGCTCTTCATCGAGTGTTGTTGTGGGCCGGTACAATTACTTTGAACAAATTAGAGTGCTTAAAGCAGGCTCCAAATGCCTGAATATTTTGTGCATGGAATAATGAAATAAGACCTCTGTTCTACTTTCATTGGTTTTTAGATCAAGAGGTAATGATTAATAGAAGCAGTTTGGGGGCATTAGTATTACGACGCGAGAGGTGAAATTCTTGGACCGTCGTAAGACTAACTTAAGCGAAAGCATTTGCCAAAGATGTTTTCATTAATCAAGAACGAAAGTTAGAGGTTCGAAGGCGATCAGATACCGCCCTAGTTCTAACCATAAACGATGCCAGCTAGCAATTGGGTGTAGCTACTACTATGGCTCTCTCAGTCGCTTCCCGGGAAACCAAAGCTTTTGGGCTCCGGGGGAAGTATGGTTGCAAAGCTGAAACTTAAAGGAATTGACGGAAGGGCACCACCAGGAGTGGAGCCTGCGGCTTAATTTGACTCAACACGGGAAAACTTACCAGGTCCGAACATAAGCGTGTAAGACAGATTGATAGCTCTTTCTCGAATCTATGGGTGGTGGTGCATGGCCGTTCTTAGTTCGTGGAGTGATTTGTCTGGTTAATTCCGATAACGAACGAGACTCAAATATATTAAATAGATGCTTTCAGGATTATGGTGTTGAAGCTTATATAGCCTTCATTCATGAGTTCATCTTGAATGTGCAAGTGTTTGAATGTGTTTATATAAGTGGAGCCGTACCTGTTGGTTTGTCCCATTATAAGGACACTAGCTTCTTAAATGGACAAATTGCGTCTAGCAGTAACGAGATTGAGCAATAACAGGTCTGTGATGCCCTTAGATGTCCTGGGCTGCACGCGCGCTACAATGAAAGTATCAACGTGTATTTCCTAGACCGAGAGGTCCGGGTAAACCGCTGAACCACTTTCATGCTTGGGATTGTGAACTGAAACTGTTCACATGAACTTGGAATTCCCAGTAAGTGTGAGTCATTAACTCGCATTGATTACGTCCCTGCCCTTTGTACACACCGCCCGTCGCTACTACCGATTGAATTATTTAGTGAGGTCTCCGGACGTGATCACTGTGACGCCTTGTGTTTCACGGTTGTTTCGCAAAAGTTGACCGAACTTGATTATTTAGAGGAAGTAAAAGTCGTAACAAGGTTTCCGTAGGTGAACCTGCGGAAGGATCATTATTGTGTTCCTATCCGTAAATATTATAAAAAAACAAACAAACAAACAAAAAAAGAATAAAAAAGAAAAATTATTTTCTTTTTTTTCTTTTCATTCATTTATTTGAATGTTTTTCTTTTTTTTCTTTTTTTTTTTACTCCTTGTATTGTAGTATAATGAAAATTATATCGCATACATTGTATTTGAACGCAACAAACCTTTAAACATATATAGTTGTACTTATTATTTATAAAAATAATATAAATGATAAGTTAATTTGTTCTCATTAACGTGTAATTCCTTAAAAATATATAGAAATTAAATAAAATGTAATAAAAAAGGAATTACTGTTTTTGTTGGACTAAGACATGCGCAACTTGTAAATGTTTGGGTTGAAAATTACAATTTATTGAAAGATGTTTTAAAATAATTTATATATTATATACGAAAACGAAATGTTATTCTTTCAATAAATTAAAAACTCTTGACGTTAAATTAAAATAAACAAAAAATTATCACTCTAAGCGGTGGATCACTCGGCTCATGGGTCGATGAAGAACGCAGCTAACTGTGCGTCATCGTGTGAACTGCAGGACACATGAACATCGACATTTTGAACGCATATTGCAGTCCATGCTGTTATGTACTTTAATTAATTTTAAAGTGCTGCTTGGACTACATATGGTTGAGGGTTGTAAGACTATGCTAAATTAGTTGCTTATTCTTTTAGTCAATTAAAAGAATTTAAGCACATGGTATATTACTGGATTGTATTTTTCAATCCATAATATTAATAGCATAAAAAGAAATATAGAAAATATATTCTTGAACACCTCATATTTGAACGAAATTTTATAATAAATAAGAATCTTAGTATTCCCAAAAACAATAAAATTTCAATATTATTATTTCAAATAATATATACATTTAGAGGAACGTCTAGCATAAAATATTATTTTATTCTAGGATTGCCTTAAATGTAAAAAACCAAGAAAATAATATTGTTGTTATAATGAAGTAAGTAGTACGGGATGAAAAGATTGAATATTTATTATTAAGAAAATTATATTGGTGTTAAGAAATAATTATGTATGTTTCTTTAAAATAGCAAAAAGCTAAAATATAAAATAAATATAAATATTTTTATACAACCTCAACTCATATGGGACTACCCCCTGAATTTAAGCATATTAATGAGGGGAGGAAAAGAAACTAACAAGGATTTTCTTAGTAGCGGCGAGCGAAAAGAAAATAGTTCAGCACTAAGTCACTTTGTCTATATGGCAAATGTGAGATGCAGTGTATGGAATATCTTAATATCTAGTATGAGAAATTAACGATTTAAGTCCTTCTTAAATGAGGCCATTTACCCATAGAGGGTGCCAGGCCCGTATAACGTTAATGATTACTAGAAAGATATTTCCAAAGAGTCGTGTTGCTTGATAGTGCAGCACTAAGTGGGTGGTAAACTCCATCTAAAACTAAATATAACCATGAGACCGATAGTAAACAAGTACCGTGAGGGAAAGTTGAAAAGAACTCTGAATAGAGAGTTAAATAGTACGTGAAACTGCTTAGAGGTTAAGCCCGATGAACCTGAATATCCATTATGAAAAATTCATCATTATAACTGTGATATTTATAATATTATAGTAATAGTGTGCATTTTTTTCATATAAGGACATTGTAATCTATTAACATAATAAAATATTTATCAAAAGATCATTGGTGTTAAGTTTATTCAAATTAATTTGCTTTTAGCTTATTAACATAGAATAAATACTGATGATTTGATAAAGTGTTGATAGATTTTACATATATAATGCTTAAATTCTTTTGAATTTTACAATAATATTATTATCATTGATTTTAATATTAATTGTATGCATTTATATGATTAACAATGCGAAAGATTCAGGATACCTTCGGGACCCGTCTTGAAACACGGACCAAGGAGTCTAACATATGTGCAAGTCATTGGGTTATATTAAACCTAATGGCGAAATTAACTTAACTTTTATATAATGGGATTAATTTTTAGTGAAATATTTTACTATTAATTCAATCCCGGGGCGTTCCATATAGTTATGTATAATGATAATTTATTATTATTTATACCTCTAACTGGAGCGTACCTTGAGCATATATGCTGTGACCCGAAAGATGGTGAACTATACTTGATCAGGTTGAAGTCAGGGGAAACCCTGATGGAAGACCGAAACAGTTCTGACGTGCAAATCGATTGTCAGAATTGAGTATAGGGGCGAAAGACCAATCGAACCATCTAGTAGCTGGTTCC
>NW_026530837.1:142500-147500 GCF_028554725.1 Zeugodacus cucurbitae
AAATATACAAAAATTAATATATTGTATAGTTGTTAGAGAGAATCTTATAACATAAAGATACAGATTTTTGAACGCAAAGTACTTTATTTCTCAATATTCATTGAGAACATAAGGTAGTGTTATATAGATTGTTATCAAACGACTATTACAATATACTGAAAAACAATTGAAATATACAAAAATGAATATATAATGGTATATTGAATAGTTGTTAGAGAGAACCTTAACATAAAGATACAGCTTTGAACGCAAAGTTATCAAACGACTTTTACAATATACTGAAAAGCAATTGAAATATACAAAAATTAATATAATGGTATATTGTATAATATAAAAACTAAGTTTGGTTAAACGGCGGGCATAAAAATGATTTTATTTACGTAGCCAAATGCATCGTCATCTTATTAGTGACGCGCAAAAAGGAATTCAGGAGATTCCTACTGTCCCTATTTGCGAAGAGCCGAAACCACATATAAAGAGCCAAAAGGCCGAAAAAACGTATATTTGCATATAAAAAAAACTAAATTTGGTTAAACGGCGGGCATAAAAATGATTTTATTTACGTAGCCAAATGCATCGTCATCTTATTAGTGACGCGCAAAAAGGAATTCAGGAGATTCCTACTGTCCCTATTTGCGAAGAGCCGAAACCACATATAAAGAGCCAAAAGGCCGAAAAAACGTATATTTGCATATAAAAAAAACTAAATTTGGTTAAACGGCGGGCATAAAAATGATTTTATTTACGTAGCCAAATGCATCGTCATCTTATTAGTGACGCGCAAAAAGGAATTCAGGAGATTCCTACTGTCCCTATTTGCGAAGAGCCGAAACCACATATAAAGAGCCAAAAGGCCGAAAAAACGTATATTTGCATATAAAAAAAACTAAATTTGGTTAAACGGCGGGCATAAAAATGATTTTATTTACGTAGCCAAATGCATCGTCATCTTATTAGTGACGCGCAAAAAGGAATTCAGGAGATTCCTACTGTCCCTATTTGCGAAGAGCCGAAACCACATATAAAGAGCCAAAACGCCGAAAAAACGTATATTTGCATATAAAAAAAACTAAATTTGGTTAAACGGCGGGCATAAAAATGATTTTATTTACGTAGCCAAATGCATCGTCATCTTATTAGTGACGCGCAAAAAGGAATTCAGGAGATTCCTACTGTCCCTATTTGCGAAGAGCCGAAACCACATATAAAGAGCCAAAAGGCCGAAAAAACGTATATTTGCATATAAAAAAAACTAAATTTGGTTAAACGGCGGGCATAAAAATGATTTTATTTACGTAGCCAAATGCATCGTCATCTTATTAGTGACGCGCAAAAAGGAATTCAGGAGATTCCTACTGTCCCTATTTGCGAAGAGCCGAAACCACATATAAAGAGCCAAAACGCCGAAAAAACGTATATTTGCATATAAAAAAAACTAAATTTGGTTAAACGGCGGGCATAAAAATGATTTTATTTACGTAGCCAAATGCATCGTCATCTTATTAGTGACGCGCAAAAAGGAATTCAGGAGATTCCTACTGTCCCTATTTGCGAAGAGCCGAAACCACATATAAAGAGCCAAAAGGCCGAAAAAACGTATATTTGCATATAAAAAAAACTAAATTTGGTTAAACGGCGGGCATAAAAATGATTTTATTTACGTAGCCAAATGCATCGTCATCTTATTAGTGACGCGCAAAAAGGAATTCAGGAGATTCCTACTGTCCCTATTTGCGAAGAGCCGAAACCACATATAAAGAGCCAAAAGGCCGAAAAAACGTATATTTGCATATAAAAAAAACTAAATTTGGTTAAACGGCGGGCATAAAAATGATTTTATTTACGTAGCCAAATGCATCGTCATCTTATTAGTGACGCGCAAAAAGGAATTCAGGAGATTCCTACTGTCCCTATTTGCGAAGAGCCGAAACCACATATAAAGAGCCAAAAGGCCGAAAAAACGTATATTTGCATATAAAAAAAACTAAATTTGGTTAAACGGCGGGCATAAAAATGATTTTATTTACGTAGCCAAATGCATCGTCATCTTATTAGTGACGCGCAAAAAGGAATTCAGGAGATTCCTACTGTCCCTATTTGCGAAGAGCCGAAACCACATATAAAGAGCCAAAAGGCCGAAAAAACGTATATTTGCATATAAAAAAAACTAAATTTGGTTAAACGGCGGGCATAAAAATGATTTTATTTACGTAGCCAAATGCATCGTCATCTTATTAGTGACGCGCAAAAAGGAATTCAGGAGATTCCTACTGTCCCTATTTGCGAAGAGCCGAAACCACATATAAAGAGCCAAAAGGCCGAAAAAACGTATATTTGCATATAAAAAAAACTAAATTTGGTTAAACGGCGGGCATAAAAATGATTTTATTTACGTAGCCAAATGCATCGTCATCTTATTAGTGACGCGCAAAAAGGAATTCAGGAGATTCCTACTGTCCCTATTTGCGAAGAGCCGAAACCACATATAAAGAGCCAAAACGCCGAAACCACGTATATTTGCATATAAAAAAAACTAAGTTTGGTTAAACGGCGGGCATAAAAATGATTTTATTTACGTAGCCAAATGCATCGTCATCTTATTAGTGACGCGCAAAAAGGAATTCAGGAGATTCCTACTGTCCCTATTTGCGAAGAGCCGAAACCCCATATAAAGAGCCAAAACGCCGAAACCACGTTCATACAAGTAAAAAAATTTCATATAAATACTAAATAATTTTCATATAGATACTAAGTTTATGAATTCATACAAGTAAATAATTTTCATATAAATACTAAATAATTTTCATATAGATACTAAGTTAATGAATTCAAACAAGTTAAAAATTTTCATATAAATACTAAATAATTTTCATATAGATACTAAGTTAATGAATTCATACAAGTTAAAAATTTTCATATAAATACTAAATAATTTTCATATAGATACTAAGTTAATGAATTCATACAAGTTAAAAATTTTCATATAAATACTAAATAATTTTCATATAGATACTAAGTTAATGAATTCATACAAGTTAAAAATTTTCATATAAATACTAAATAATTTTCATATAGATACTAAGTTAATGAATTCATACAAGTTAAAAATTTTCATATAAATACTAAATAATTTTCATATAGATACTAAGTTTATGAATTCATACAAGTAAAAAATTTTCATATAAATACTAAATAATTTTCATATAGATACTAAGTTAATGAATTCATACAAGTTAAAAATTTTCATATAAATACTAAATAATTTTCATATAGATACTAAGTTTATGAATTCATACAAGTAAAAAATGTTCATATAAATACTAAATAATTTTCATATAGATACTAAGTTTATGAATTCATACAAGTAAAAAATTTTCATATAAATACTAAATAATTTTCATATAGATACTAAGTTTATGAATTCATACAAGTTAAAAATTTTCATATAAATACTAAATAATTTTCATATAGATACTAAGTTTATGAATTCATACAAGTAAAAAATTTTCATATAAATACTAAATAATTTTCATATAGATACTAA
Source organism: Zeugodacus cucurbitae (assembly GCF_028554725.1). Lineage (NCBI taxonomy): Eukaryota > Metazoa > Arthropoda > Insecta > Diptera > Tephritidae > Zeugodacus > Zeugodacus cucurbitae. The sequence continues at coordinate 146,045 of NW_026530837.1, forward strand.
GTTTATGAATTCATACAAGTAAATAATTTTCATATAAATACTAAATAATTTTCATATAGATACTAAGTTAATGAATTCATACAAGTTAAAAATTTTCATATAAATACTAAATAATTTTCATATAGATACTAAGTTAATGAATTCATACAAGTTAAAAATTTTCATATAAATACTAAATAATTTTCATATAGATACTAAGTTAATGAATTCATACAAGTTAAAAATTTTCATATAAATACTAAATAATTTTCATATAGATACTAAGTTTATGAATTCATACAAGTAAATAATTTTCATATAAATACTAAATAATTTTCATATAGATACTAAGTTAATGAATTCATACAAGTTAAAAATTTTCATATAAATACTAAATAATTTTCATATAGATACTAAGTTAATGAATTCATACAAGTTAAAAATTTTCATATAAATACTAAATAATTTTCATATAGATACTAAGTTTATGAATTCATACAAGTAAAAAATTTTCATATAAATACTAAATAATTTTCATATAGATACTAAGTTTATGAATTCATACAAGTAAATAATTTTCATATAAATACTAAATAATTTTCATATAGATACTTAATAAATTTCATATAAATACTAATTAATTTTCATATAGATACTAATTTTCATATAAGTACTAAGTGTATGAATTCATACAACTAAATAATTTTCATATAAGTACAAAAAATTTAAAAAAAAAAATAAATGTTAAGCTATTTTTGATGTTGTAATATTTCTTATAAGCATAATGCTCATAGAAAATGATATAAATTACTTGTATATATATGAATTTAAAACTTTTATATGGTTAAAAAGATTTTCTCCATACGATTTCCGGTTGGTGAGGTGTACGTGGCAGAAAACATATATGTTGTATGAAACTTCAACATTAGTACTTGTATGAAAATTTTAATACTTGTATGAAATTGCATACTTAGTACTTATATGAAAATTATTTTCATATATTTATAAAAGTATTTAAGTGTAATATATAAATGAGAGCAAAAAAATTTATTCCTGGTTTGCTACAGTTGGTTTAAATAGAAATAATTTTGTTAATAATGAAATGTTATTAATTGAGATTATTCTTCTATACCTAACATAATGTAGTCGTTTTTTTTTTAATTTAACTTTTTTTGGGGTTTGTTCTTCTATTCACATAAAATATATGTGGGTAAAGAATAAAATTCAATAAAGTTAAATATTTATATTATTACGCTCGAATACTTTCATATCATATATGAAATAAAATGAAAAATAATTGAATTGAAATTATTAATTTCAAATCAAAAGAAAAACGTATATACTCTTAAAAAAAGATATATACACTATATGCATTGAAATAAAGTAAAATGTATAAAAAATGATATTATTTGAAAGTTTAACAAATACAAGAAGAAACATCGTCCTTACATTAATAATTATATTATATATGTATAGA
>NW_026530837.1:150000-152500 GCF_028554725.1 Zeugodacus cucurbitae
ATAAAAATAATATAAATGATAAGTTAATTTGTTCTCATTAACGTGTAATTCCTTAAAAATATATAGAAATTAAATAAAATGTAATAAAAAAGGAATTACTGTTTTTGTTGGACTAAGACATGCGCAACTTGTAAATGTTTGGGTTGAAAATTACAATTTATTGAAAGATGTTTTAAAATAATTTATATATTATATACGAAAACGAAATGTTATTCTTTCAATAAATTAAAAACTCTTGACGTTAAATTAAAATAAACAAAAAATTATCACTCTAAGCGGTGGATCACTCGGCTCATGGGTCGATGAAGAACGCAGCTAACTGTGCGTCATCGTGTGAACTGCAGGACACATGAACATCGACATTTTGAACGCATATTGCAGTCCATGCTGTTATGTACTTTAATTAATTTTAAAGTGCTGCTTGGACTACATATGGTTGAGGGTTGTAAGACTATGCTAAATTAGTTGCTTATTCTTTTAGTCAATTAAAAGAATTTAAGCACATGGTATATTACTGGATTGTATTTTTCAATCCATAATATTAATAGCATAAAAAGAAATATAGAAAATATATTCTTGAACACCTCATATTTGAACGAAATTTTATAATAAATAAGAATCTTAGTATTCCCAAAAACAATAAAATTTCAATATTATTATTTCAAATAATATATACATTTAGAGGAACGTCTAGCATAAAATATTATTTTATTCTAGGATTGCCTTAAATGTAAAAAACCAAGAAAATAATATTGTTGTTATAATGAAGTAAGTAGTACGGGATGAAAAGATTGAATATTTATTATTAAGAAAATTATATTGGTGTTAAGAAATAATTATGTATGTTTCTTTAAAATAGCAAAAAGCTAAAATATAAAATAAATATAAATATTTTTATACAACCTCAACTCATATGGGACTACCCCCTGAATTTAAGCATATTAATGAGGGGAGGAAAAGAAACTAACAAGGATTTTCTTAGTAGCGGCGAGCGAAAAGAAAATAGTTCAGCACTAAGTCACTTTGTCTATATGGCAAATGTGAGATGCAGTGTATGGAATATCTTAATATCTAGTATGAGAAATTAACGATTTAAGTCCTTCTTAAATGAGGCCATTTACCCATAGAGGGTGCCAGGCCCGTATAACGTTAATGATTACTAGAAAGATATTTCCAAAGAGTCGTGTTGCTTGATAGTGCAGCACTAAGTGGGTGGTAAACTCCATCTAAAACTAAATATAACCATGAGACCGATAGTAAACAAGTACCGTGAGGGAAAGTTGAAAAGAACTCTGAATAGAGAGTTAAATAGTACGTGAAACTGCTTAGAGGTTAAGCCCGATGAACCTGAATATCCATTATGAAAAATTCATCATTATAACTGTGATATTTATAATATTATAGTAATAGTGTGCATTTTTTTCATATAAGGACATTGTAATCTATTAACATAATAAAATATTTATCAAAAGATCATTGGTGTTAAGTTTATTCAAATTAATTTGCTTTTAGCTTATTAACATAGAATAAATACTGATGATTTGATAAAGTGTTGATAGATTTTACATATATAATGCTTAAATTCTTTTGAATTTTACAATAATATTATTATCATTGATTTTAATATTAATTGTATGCATTTATATGATTAACAATGCGAAAGATTCAGGATACCTTCGGGACCCGTCTTGAAACACGGACCAAGGAGTCTAACATATGTGCAAGTCATTGGGTTATATTAAACCTAATGGCGAAATTAACTTAACTTTTATATAATGGGATTAATTTTTAGTGAAATATTTTACTATTAATTCAATCCCGGGGCGTTCCATATAGTTATGTATAATGATAATTTATTATTATTTATACCTCTAACTGGAGCGTACCTTGAGCATATATGCTGTGACCCGAAAGATGGTGAACTATACTTGATCAGGTTGAAGTCAGGGGAAACCCTGATGGAAGACCGAAACAGTTCTGACGTGCAAATCGATTGTCAGAATTGAGTATAGGGGCGAAAGACCAATCGAACCATCTAGTAGCTGGTTCCCTCCGAAGTTTCCCTCAGGATAGCTGGTGCATTTAAATATTATGTAAAATAATCTTATCTGGTAAAGCGAATGATTAGAGGCCTTAGGGTCGAAACGACCTTAACCTATTCTCAAACTTTAAATGGGTAAGAACCTCACCTTTCTTGATATGAAGGTTGAGGTTATGATATAATGTGCCCAGTGGGCCACTTTTGGTAAGCAGAACTGGCGCTGTGGGATGAACCAAACGTAATGTTACGGTGCCCAAATTAACAACTCATGCAGATACCATGAAAGGCGTTGGTTGCTTAAAACAGCAGGACGGTGGACATGGAAGTCGTAATCCGCTAAGGAGTGTGTAACAACTCACCTGCCGAAGCAACTAGCCCTTAAAATGGATGGCGCTTAAGTTGTATACCTATACATTACCGCTAAAGTACATGATTTATAATACAATTTCGGTTGGATTA
>NW_026530837.1:157500-165000 GCF_028554725.1 Zeugodacus cucurbitae
AATTTGGTTAAACGGCGGGCATAAAAATGATTTTATTTACGTAGCCAAATGCATCGTCATCTTATTAGTGACGCGCAAAAAGGAATTCAGGAGATTCCTACTGTCCCTATTTGCGAAGAGCCGAAACCACATATAAAGAGCCAAAAGGCCGAAAAAACGTATATTTGCATATAAAAAAAACTAAATTTGGTTAAACGGCGGGCATAAAAATGATTTTATTTACGTAGCCAAATGCATCGTCATCTTATTAGTGACGCGCAAAAAGGAATTCAGGAGATTCCTACTGTCCCTATTTGCGAAGAGCCGAAACCACATATAAAGAGCCAAAAGGCCGAAAAAACGTATATTTGCATATAAAAAAAACTAAATTTGGTTAAACGGCGGGCATAAAAATGATTTTATTTACGTAGCCAAATGCATCGTCATCTTATTAGTGACGCGCAAAAAGGAATTCAGGAGATTCCTACTGTCCCTATTTGCGAAGAGCCGAAACCACATATAAAGAGCCAAAAGGCCGAAAAAACGTATATTTGCATATAAAAAAAACTAAATTTGGTTAAACGGCGGGCATAAAAATGATTTTATTTACGTAGCCAAATGCATCGTCATCTTATTAGTGACGCGCAAAAAGGAATTCAGGAGATTCCTACTGTCCCTATTTGCGAAGAGCCGAAACCACATATAAAGAGCCAAAACGCCGAAAAAACGTATATTTGCATATAAAAAAAACTAAATTTGGTTAAACGGCGGGCATAAAAATGATTTTATTTACGTAGCCAAATGCATCGTCATCTTATTAGTGACGCGCAAAAAGGAATTCAGGAGATTCCTACTGTCCCTATTTGCGAAGAGCCGAAACCACATATAAAGAGCCAAAAGGCCGAAAAAACGTATATTTGCATATAAAAAAAACTAAATTTGGTTAAACGGCGGGCATAAAAATGATTTTATTTACGTAGCCAAATGCATCGTCATCTTATTAGTGACGCGCAAAAAGGAATTCAGGAGATTCCTACTGTCCCTATTTGCGAAGAGCCGAAACCACATATAAAGAGCCAAAACGCCGAAACCACGTATATTTGCATATAAAAAAAACTAAGTTTGGTTAAACGGCGGGCATAAAAATGATTTTATTTACGTAGCCAAATGCATCGTCATCTTATTAGTGACGCGCAAAAAGGAATTCAGGAGATTCCTACTGTCCCTATTTGCGAAGAGCCGAAACCCCATATAAAGAGCCAAAACGCCGAAACCACGTTCATACAAGTAAAAAAATTTCATATAAATACTAAATAATTTTCATATAGATACTAAGTTTATGAATTCATACAAGTAAATAATTTTCATATAAATACTAAATAATTTTCATATAGATACTAAGTTAATGAATTCAAACAAGTTAAAAATTTTCATATAAATACTAAATAATTTTCATATAGATACTAAGTTAATGAATTCATACAAGTTAAAAATTTTCATATAAATACTAAATAATTTTCATATAGATACTAAGTTAATGAATTCATACAAGTTAAAAATTTTCATATAAATACTAAATAATTTTCATATAGATACTAAGTTAATGAATTCATACAAGTTAAAAATTTTCATATAAATACTAAATAATTTTCATATAGATACTAAGTTAATGAATTCATACAAGTTAAAAATTTTCATATAAATACTAAATAATTTTCATATAGATACTAAGTTTATGAATTCATACAAGTAAAAAATTTTCATATAAATACTAAATAATTTTCATATAGATACTAAGTTAATGAATTCATACAAGTTAAAAATTTTCATATAAATACTAAATAATTTTCATATAGATACTAAGTTTATGAATTCATACAAGTAAAAAATGTTCATATAAATACTAAATAATTTTCATATAGATACTAAGTTTATGAATTCATACAAGTAAAAAATTTTCATATAAATACTAAATAATTTTCATATAGATACTAAGTTTATGAATTCATACAAGTTAAAAATTTTCATATAAATACTAAATAATTTTCATATAGATACTAAGTTTATGAATTCATACAAGTAAAAAATTTTCATATAAATACTAAATAATTTTCATATAGATACTAAGTTTATGAATTCATACAAGTAAATAATTTTCATATAAATACTAAATAATTTTCATATAGATACTAAGTTAATGAATTCATACAAGTTAAAAATTTTCATATAAATACTAAATAATTTTCATATAGATACTAAGTTAATGAATTCATACAAGTTAAAAATTTTCATATAAATACTAAATAATTTTCATATAGATACTAAGTTAATGAATTCATACAAGTTAAAAATTTTCATATAAATACTAAATAATTTTCATATAGATACTAAGTTTATGAATTCATACAAGTAAATAATTTTCATATAAATACTAAATAATTTTCATATAGATACTAAGTTAATGAATTCATACAAGTTAAAAATTTTCATATAAATACTAAATAATTTTCATATAGATACTAAGTTAATGAATTCATACAAGTTAAAAATTTTCATATAAATACTAAATAATTTTCATATAGATACTAAGTTTATGAATTCATACAAGTAAAAAATTTTCATATAAATACTAAATAATTTTCATATAGATACTAAGTTTATGAATTCATACAAGTAAATAATTTTCATATAAATACTAAATAATTTTCATATAGATACTAAGTTAATGAATTCATACAAGTTAAAAATTTTCATATAAATACTAAATAATTTTCATATAGATACTAAGTTAATGAATTCATACAAGTTAAAAATTTTCATATAAATACTAAATAATTTTCATATAGATACTAAGTTAATGAATTCATACAAGTTAAAAATTTTCATATAAATACTAAATAATTTTCATATAGATACTAAGTTTATGAATTCATACAAGTAAATAATTTTCATATAAATACTAAATAATTTTCATATAGATACTAAGTTAATGAATTCATACAAGTTAAAAATTTTCATATAAATACTAAATAATTTTCATATAGATACTAAGTTAATGAATTCATACAAGTTAAAAATTTTCATATAAATACTAAATAATTTTCATATAGATACTAAGTTTATGAATTCATACAAGTAAAAAATTTTCATATAAATACTAAATAATTTTCATATAGATACTAAGTTTATGAATTCATACAAGTAAATAATTTTCATATAAATACTAAATAATTTTCATATAGATACTTAATAAATTTCATATAAATACTAATTAATTTTCATATAGATACTAATTTTCATATAAGTACTAAGTGTATGAATTCATACAACTAAATAATTTTCATATAAGTACAAAAAATTTAAAAAAAAAAATAAATGTTAAGCTATTTTTGATGTTGTAATATTTCTTATAAGCATAATGCTCATAGAAAATGATATAAATTACTTGTATATATATGAATTTAAAACTTTTATATGGTTAAAAAGATTTTCTCCATACGATTTCCGGTTGGTGAGGTGTACGTGGCAGAAAACATATATGTTGTATGAAACTTCAACATTAGTACTTGTATGAAAATTTTAATACTTGTATGAAATTGCATACTTAGTACTTATATGAAAATTATTTTCATATATTTATAAAAGTATTTAAGTGTAATATATAAATGAGAGCAAAAAAATTTATTCCTGGTTTGCTACAGTTGGTTTAAATAGAAATAATTTTGTTAATAATGAAATGTTATTAATTGAGATTATTCTTCTATACCTAACATAATGTAGTCGTTTTTTTTTTAATTTAACTTTTTTTGGGGTTTGTTCTTCTATTCACATAAAATATATGTGGGTAAAGAATAAAATTCAATAAAGTTAAATATTTATATTATTACGCTCGAATACTTTCATATCATATATGAAATAAAATGAAAAATAATTGAATTGAAATTATTAATTTCAAATCAAAAGAAAAACGTATATACTCTTAAAAAAAGATATATACACTATATGCATTGAAATAAAGTAAAATGTATAAAAAATGATATTATTTGAAAGTTTAACAAATACAAGAAGAAACATCGTCCTTACATTAATAATTATATTATATATGTATAGAGAACGAAAATTCTTTCTCACGATAAGATACACAGTCTCAAAGTCCGAATAAGACCGCAATAAATAATACAATAATATGAAATTTAAATGACATGAAGTAAATTATTTAATCCGACCATAGTAGAAGAAATTTCATAATTATTTATTGTCGCGATTTCGTTCTCCTTTGCATTGTGTATATGTCGTGTACTTAATTTTCAAATATTGAAAATATCATTATAAAAATTTATATAGTATAAAAAATATTATATAAATGAATAAAAAATATTATTCTGGTTGATCCTGCCAGTAGTTATATGCTTGTCTCAAAGATTAAGCCATGCATGTCTAAGTACAAACAAATTAAAAGTGAAACCGCAAAAGGCTCATTATATCAGTTATGGTTCCATAGATCGTTAACAGTTACTTGGATAACTGTGGTAATTCTAGAGCTAATACATGCAAAATAAACACGGACCTTTTGGAACGTGTGCTTTTATTAGGCTACAACCAAGCGATCGTAAGATCGTTATATTGGTTGAACTCTAGATAACTTGCAGATCGTATGGTCTCGTACCGACGACAGATCTTTCAAATGTCTGCCCTATCAACTTTTGATGGTAGTATCTAGGACTACCATGGTTGCAACGGGTAACGGGGAATCAGGGTTCGATTCCGGAGAGGGAGCCTGAGAAACGGCTACCACATCTAAGGAAGGCAGCAGGCGCGTAAATTACCCACTCCCAGTTCGGGGAGGTAGTGACGAAAAATAACAATACAGGACTCATATCCGAGGCCCTGTAATTGGAATGAGTACACTTTAAATCCTTTAACAAGGACCTATTGGAGGGCAAGTCTGGTGCCAGCAGCCGCGGTAATTCCAGCTCCAATAGCGTATATTAAAGTTGTTGCGGTTAAAACGTTCGTAGTTGAATTTGTGCTTCATACGGGTAGTACAGCTATAATTGTGGTATGTACATTACCTTATGTATGCAAGCGTATTACCGGTGGAGTTCTTATATGTAATTAATACAATGTATTTTTTATATATTCCTCCTATTTAAACCTGCTTCAGTGCTCTTCATCGAGTGTTGTTGTGGGCCGGTACAATTACTTTGAACAAATTAGAGTGCTTAAAGCAGGCTCCAAATGCCTGAATATTTTGTGCATGGAATAATGAAATAAGACCTCTGTTCTACTTTCATTGGTTTTTAGATCAAGAGGTAATGATTAATAGAAGCAGTTTGGGGGCATTAGTATTACGACGCGAGAGGTGAAATTCTTGGACCGTCGTAAGACTAACTTAAGCGAAAGCATTTGCCAAAGATGTTTTCATTAATCAAGAACGAAAGTTAGAGGTTCGAAGGCGATCAGATACCGCCCTAGTTCTAACCATAAACGATGCCAGCTAGCAATTGGGTGTAGCTACTACTATGGCTCTCTCAGTCGCTTCCCGGGAAACCAAAGCTTTTGGGCTCCGGGGGAAGTATGGTTGCAAAGCTGAAACTTAAAGGAATTGACGGAAGGGCACCACCAGGAGTGGAGCCTGCGGCTTAATTTGACTCAACACGGGAAAACTTACCAGGTCCGAACATAAGCGTGTAAGACAGATTGATAGCTCTTTCTCGAATCTATGGGTGGTGGTGCATGGCCGTTCTTAGTTCGTGGAGTGATTTGTCTGGTTAATTCCGATAACGAACGAGACTCAAATATATTAAATAGATGCTTTCAGGATTATGGTGTTGAAGCTTATATAGCCTTCATTCATGAGTTCATCTTGAATGTGCAAGTGTTTGAATGTGTTTATATAAGTGGAGCCGTACCTGTTGGTTTGTCCCATTATAAGGACACTAGCTTCTTAAATGGACAAATTGCGTCTAGCAGTAACGAGATTGAGCAATAACAGGTCTGTGATGCCCTTAGATGTCCTGGGCTGCACGCGCGCTACAATGAAAGTATCAACGTGTATTTCCTAGACCGAGAGGTCCGGGTAAACCGCTGAACCACTTTCATGCTTGGGATTGTGAACTGAAACTGTTCACATGAACTTGGAATTCCCAGTAAGTGTGAGTCATTAACTCGCATTGATTACGTCCCTGCCCTTTGTACACACCGCCCGTCGCTACTACCGATTGAATTATTTAGTGAGGTCTCCGGACGTGATCACTGTGACGCCTTGTGTTTCACGGTTGTTTCGCAAAAGTTGACCGAACTTGATTATTTAGAGGAAGTAAAAGTCGTAACAAGGTTTCCGTAGGTGAACCTGCGGAAGGATCATTATTGTGTTCCTATCCGTAAATATTATAAAAAAACAAACAAACAAACAAACAAACAAACAAACAAAAAAAGAATAAAAAAGAAAAATTATTTTCTTTTTTTTCTTTTCATTCATTTATTTGAATGTTTTTCTTTTTTTTCTTTTTTTTTTTACTCCTTGTATTGTAGTATAATGAAAATTATATCGCATACATTGTATTTGAACGCAACAAACCTTTAAACATATATAGTTGTACTTATTATTTATAAAAATAATATAAATGATAAGTTAATTTGTTCTCATTAACGTGTAATTCCTTAAAAATATATAGAAATTAAATAAAATGTAATAAAAAAGGAATTACTGTTTTTGTTGGACTAAGACATGCGCAACTTGTAAATGTTTGGGTTGAAAATTACAATTTATTGAAAGATGTTTTAAAATAATTTATATATTATATACGAAAACGAAATGTTATTCTTTCAATAAATTAAAAACTCTTGACGTTAAATTAAAATAAACAAAAAATTATCACTCTAAGCGGTGGATCACTCGGCTCATGGGTCGATGAAGAACGCAGCTAACTGTGCGTCATCGTGTGAACTGCAGGACACATGAACATCGACATTTTGAACGCATATTGCAGTCCATGCTGTTATGTACTTTAATTAATTTTAAAGTGCTGCTTGGACTACATATGGTTGAGGGTTGTAAGACTATGCTAAATTAGTTGCTTATTCTTTTAGTCAATTAAAAGAATTTAAGCACATGGTATATTACTGGATTGTATTTTTCAATCCATAATATTAATAGCATAAAAAGAAATATAGAAAATATATTCTTGAACACCTCATATTTGAACGAAATTTTATAATAAATAAGAATCTTAGTATTCCCAAAAACAATAAAATTTCAATATTATTATTTCAAATAATATATACATTTAGAGGAACGTCTAGCATAAAATATTATTTTATTCTAGGATTGCCTTAAATGTAAAAAACCAAGAAAATAATATTGTTGTTATAATGAAGTAAGTAGTACGGGATGAAAAGATTGAATATTTATTATTAAGAAAATTATATTGGTGTTAAGAAATAATTATGTATGTTTCTTTAAAATAGCAAAAAGCTAAAATATAAAATAAATATAAATATTTTTATACAACCTCAACT
>NW_026530837.1:170000-177500 GCF_028554725.1 Zeugodacus cucurbitae
TACGTAGCCAAATGCATCGTCATCTTATTAGTGACGCGCAAAAAGGAATTCAGGAGATTCCTACTGTCCCTATTTGCTACCCTGCGGGTACGGGTATAGAATATACCCGAGGTAAGGCATGCCTGTCGTAAGAGGCGACTAAAATCCAATCAGGTCCTGCGGGTTTGGATCGAGAATATGCCCGAGGTAAGGTATGCCTGTCGTAAAAGGCGACTAAAATCCAAACATGCACAAATAGATAACAGGCTGATGATAATGGCTGATACTCAGACTGTTATCTATACGTGCTAGATAATATATTTCATGGCTTGAACGGAATTATGTTATCTTTTTGATTTAGCTTTTTCCAAAAAGGAATTGGTCACTCCTTTCAAAAAGGGCAATTGTGTTCAAGCCACAATTGCCTACCAGTGCAGAGCAGTATGGAAAGGCTCAACTGGAAGTAGCTTCGGCTACAAAGTCTTACCAGAGACTTAAACTCGGTGCCACGGGGAGCAGGAGCCCAGGAGGCTTCGGTTTCCGCCTGCTCGTTGGGTTACGGCCCTTCGGGGAGTATCGTGGTGGCTGTGGTTTCAAAACCTAAATGCAGGCAGAGGGCTTTTGGCTTCTCGGTGTGGAGTTGCAACCAACCGGGTGCCGGACCCAAAGTACGGCAGAGGTTTTAGATGGGCCTCGGCCCTACCAAGGTGGCATAAGTGTGTCCATACCACACGCCAATTGGTACTGGAAGTGTGCATAGCTACAAATACAGGGCGCTGATTGACGCATTGTATTAATCCATTTGTGTTTTTGAATACACGTATGGTAAGGCCTTCACAGGCAGGTACATACGTTAAAACAAATCCACATCTGTCCCTATTTGCGAAGAGCCGAAACCCCATATAAAGAGCCAAAACGCCGAAACCACGTATATTTGCATATAAAAAAAACTAAATTTGGTTAAACGGCGGGCATAAAAATGATTTTATTTACGTAGCCAAATGCATCGTCATCTTATTAGTGACGCGCAAAAAGGAATTCAGGAGATTGAAGAGCCGAAACCCCATATAAAGAGCCAAAACGCCGAAACCACGTTCATACAAGTAAAAAAATTTCATATAAATACTAAATAATTTTCATATAGATACTAAGTTTATGAATTCATACAAGTAAATAATTTTCATATAAATACTAAATAATTTTCATATAGATACTAAGTTAATGAATTCAAACAAGTTAAAAATTTTCATATAAATACTAAATAATTTTCATATAGATACTAAGTTTATGAATTCATACAAGTAAATAATTTTCATATAAATACTAAATAATTTTCATATAGATACTAAGTTAATGAATTCAAACAAGTTAAAAATTTTCATATAAATACTAAATAATTTTCATATAGATACTAAGTTAATGAATTCATACAAGTTAAAAATTTTCATATAAATACTAAATAATTTTCATATAGATACTAAGTTAATGAATTCATACAAGTTAAAAATTTTCATATAAATACTAAATAATTTTCATATAGATACTAAGTTTATGAATTCATACAAGTAAATAATTTTCATATAAATACTAAATAATTTTCATATAGATACTAAGTTAATGAATTCATACAAGTTAAAAATTTTCATATAAATACTAAATAATTTTCATATAGATACTAAGTTAATGAATTCATACAAGTTAAAAATTTTCATATAAATACTAAATAATTTTCATATAGATACTAAGTTAATGAATTCATACAAGTAAATAATTTTCATATAAATACTAAATAATTTTCATATAGATACTAAGTTAATGAATTCATACAAGTTAAAAATTTTCATATAAATACTAAATAATTTTCATATAGATACTAAGTTAATGAATTCATACAAGTTAAAAATTTTCATATAAATACTAAATAATTTTCATATAGATACTAAGTTAATGAATTCATACAAGTTAAAAATTTTCATATAAATACTAAATAATTTTCATATAGATACTAAGTTAATGAATTCATACAAGTTAAAAATTTTCATATAAATACTAAATAATTTTCATATAGATACTAAGTTAATGAATTCATACAAGTAAATAATTTTCATATAAATACTAAATAATTTTCATATAGATACTAAGTTTATGAATTCATACAAGTAAATAATTTTCATATAAGTACTAAGTGTATGAATTCATACAACTAAATAATTTTCATATAAGTACAAAAAATTTAAAAAAAAAAATAAATGTTAAGCTATTTTTGATGTTGTAATATTTCTTATAAGCATAATGCTCATAGAAAATGATATAAATTACTTGTATATATATGAATTTAAAACTTTTATATGGTTAAAAAGATTTTCTCCATACGATTTCCGGTTGGTGAGGTGTACGTGGCAGAAAACATATATGTTGTATGAAACTTCAACATTAGTACTTGTATGAAAATTTTAATACTTGTATGAAATTGCATACTTAGTACTTATATGAAAATTATTTTCATATATTTATAAAAGTATTTAAGTGTAATATATAAATGAGAGCAAAAAAATTTATTCCTGGTTTGCTACAGTTGGTTTAAATAGAAATAATTTTGTTAATAATGAAATGTTATTAATTGAGATTATTCTTCTATACCTAACATAATGTAGTCGTTTTTTTTTTAATTTAACTTTTTTTGGGGTTTGTTCTTCTATTCACATAAAATATATGTGGGTAAAGAATAAAATTCAATAAAGTTAAATATTTATATTATTACGCTCGAATACTTTCATATCATATATGAAATAAAATGAAAAATAATTGAATTGAAATTATTAATTTCAAATCAAAAGAAAAACGTATATACTCTTAAAAAAAGATATATACACTATATGCATTGAAATAAAGTAAAATGTATAAAAAATGATATTATTTGAAAGTTTAACAAATACAAGAAGAAACATCGTCCTTACATTAATAATTATATTATTATATATGTATAGAGAACGAAAATTCTTTCTCACGATAAGATACACAGTCTCAAAGTCCGAATAAGACCGCAATAAATAATACAATAATATGAAATTTAAATGACATGAAGTAAATTATTTAATCCGACCATAGTAGAAGAAATTTCATAATTATTTATTGTCGCGATTTCGTTCTCCTTTGCATTGTGTATATGTCGTGTACTTAATTTTCAAATATTGAAAATATCATTATAAAAATTTATATAGTATAAAAAATATTATATAAATGAATAAAAAATATTATTCTGGTTGATCCTGCCAGTAGTTATATGCTTGTCTCAAAGATTAAGCCATGCATGTCTAAGTACAAACAAATTAAAAGTGAAACCGCAAAAGGCTCATTATATCAGTTATGGTTCCATAGATCGTTAACAGTTACTTGGATAACTGTGGTAATTCTAGAGCTAATACATGCAAAATAAACACGGACCTTTTGGAACGTGTGCTTTTATTAGGCTAAAACCAAGCGATCGTAAGATCGTTATATTGGTTGAACTCTAGATAACTTGCAGATCGTATGGTCTCGTACCGACGACAGATCTTTCAAATGTCTGCCCTATCAACTTTTGATGGTAGTATCTAGGACTACCATGGTTGCAACGGGTAACGGGGAATCAGGGTTCGATTCCGGAGAGGGAGCCTGAGAAACGGCTACCACATCTAAGGAAGGCAGCAGGCGCGTAAATTACCCACTCCCAGTTCGGGGAGGTAGTGACGAAAAATAACAATACAGGACTCATATCCGAGGCCCTGTAATTGGAATGAGTACACTTTAAATCCTTTAACAAGGACCTATTGGAGGGCAAGTCTGGTGCCAGCAGCCGCGGTAATTCCAGCTCCAATAGCGTATATTAAAGTTGTTGCGGTTAAAACGTTCGTAGTTGAATTTGTGCTTCATACGGGTAGTACAGCTATAATTGTGGTATGTACATTACCTTATGTATGCAAGCGTATTACCGGTGGAGTTCTTATATGTAATTAATACAATGTATTTTTTATATATTCCTCCTATTTAAACCTGCTTCAGTGCTCTTCATCGAGTGTTGTTGTGGGCCGGTACAATTACTTTGAACAAATTAGAGTGCTTAAAGCAGGCTCCAAATGCCTGAATATTTTGTGCATGGAATAATGAAATAAGACCTCTGTTCTACTTTCATTGGTTTTTAGATCAAGAGGTAATGATTAATAGAAGCAGTTTGGGGGCATTAGTATTACGACGCGAGAGGTGAAATTCTTGGACCGTCGTAAGACTAACTTAAGCGAAAGCATTTGCCAAAGATGTTTTCATTAATCAAGAACGAAAGTTAGAGGTTCGAAGGCGATCAGATACCGCCCTAGTTCTAACCATAAACGATGCCAGCTAGCAATTGGGTGTAGCTACTACTATGGCTCTCTCAGTCGCTTCCCGGGAAACCAAAGCTTTTGGGCTCCGGGGGAAGTATGGTTGCAAAGCTGAAACTTAAAGGAATTGACGGAAGGGCACCACCAGGAGTGGAGCCTGCGGCTTAATTTGACTCAACACGGGAAAACTTACCAGGTCCGAACATAAGCGTGTAAGACAGATTGATAGCTCTTTCTCGAATCTATGGGTGGTGGTGCATGGCCGTTCTTAGTTCGTGGAGTGATTTGTCTGGTTAATTCCGATAACGAACGAGACTCAAATATATTAAATAGATGCTTTCAGGATTATGGTGTTGAAGCTTATATAGCCTTCATTCATGAGTTCATCTTGAATGTGCAAGTGTTTGAATGTGTTTATATAAGTGGAGCCGTACCTGTTGGTTTGTCCCATTATAAGGACACTAGCTTCTTAAATGGACAAATTGCGTCTAGCAGTAACGAGATTGAGCAATAACAGGTCTGTGATGCCCTTAGATGTCCTGGGCTGCACGCGCGCTACAATGAAAGTATCAACGTGTATTTCCTAGACCGAGAGGTCCGGGTAAACCGCTGAACCACTTTCATGCTTGGGATTGTGAACTGAAACTGTTCACATGAACTTGGAATTCCCAGTAAGTGTGAGTCATTAACTCGCATTGATTACGTCCCTGCCCTTTGTACACACCGCCCGTCGCTACTACCGATTGAATTATTTAGTGAGGTCTCCGGACGTGATCACTGTGACGCCTTGTGTTTCACGGTTGTTTCGCAAAAGTTGACCGAACTTGATTATTTAGAGGAAGTAAAAGTCGTAACAAGGTTTCCGTAGGTGAACCTGCGGAAGGATCATTATTGTGTTCCTATCCGTAAATATTATAAAAAAAAAAACAAACAAACAAACAAACAAACAAACAAACAAAAAAAGAATAAAAAAGAAAAATTATTTTCTTTTTTTTCTTTTCATTCATTTATTTGAATGTTTTTCTTTTTTTTCTTTTTTTTTTTACTCCTTGTATTGTAGTATAATGAAAATTATATCGCATACATTGTATTTGAACGCAACAAACCTTTAAACATATATAGTTGTACTTATTATTTATAAAAATAATATAAATGATAAGTTAATTTGTTCTCATTAACGTGTAATTCCTTAAAAATATATAGAAATTAAATAAAATGTAATAAAAAAGGAATTACTGTTTTTGTTGGACTAAGACATGCGCAACTTGTAAATGTTTGGGTTGAAAATTACAATTTATTGAAAGATGTTTTAAAATAATTTATATATTATATACGAAAACGAAATGTTATTCTTTCAATAAATTAAAAACTCTTGACGTTAAATTAAAATAAACAAAAAATTATCACTCTAAGCGGTGGATCACTCGGCTCATGGGTCGATGAAGAACGCAGCTAACTGTGCGTCATCGTGTGAACTGCAGGACACATGAACATCGACATTTTGAACGCATATTGCAGTCCATGCTGTTATGTACTTTAATTAATTTTAAAGTGCTGCTTGGACTACATATGGTTGAGGGTTGTAAGACTATGCTAAATTAGTTGCTTATTCTTTTAGTCAATTAAAAGAATTTAAGCACATGGTATATTACTGGATTGTATTTTTCAATCCATAATATTAATAGCATAAAAAGAAATATAGAAAATATATTCTTGAACACCTCATATTTGAACGAAATTTTATAATAAATAAGAATCTTAGTATTCCCAAAAACAATAAAATTTCAATATTATTATTTCAAATAATATATACATTTAGAGGAACGTCTAGCATAAAATATTATTTTATTCTAGGATTGCCTTAAATGTAAAAAACCAAGAAAATAATATTGTTGTTATAATGAAGTAAGTAGTACGGGATGAAAAGATTGAATATTTATTATTAAGAAAATTATATTGGTGTTAAGAAATAATTATGTATGTTTCTTTAAAATAGCAAAAAGCTAAAATATAAAATAAATATAAATATTTTTATACAACCTCAACTCATATGGGACTACCCCCTGAATTTAAGCATATTAATGAGGGGAGGAAAAGAAACTAACAAGGATTTTCTTAGTAGCGGCGAGCGAAAAGAAAATAGTTCAGCACTAAGTCACTTTGTCTATATGGCAAATGTGAGATGCAGTGTATGGAATATCTTAATATCTAGTATGAGAAATTAACGATTTAAGTCCTTCTTAAATGAGGCCATTTACCCATAGAGGGTGCCAGGCCCGTATAACGTTAATGATTACTAGAAAGATATTTCCAAAGAGTCGTGTTGCTTGATAGTGCAGCACTAAGTGGGTGGTAAACTCCATCTAAAACTAAATATAACCATGAGACCGATAGTAAACAAGTACCGTGAGGGAAAGTTGAAAAGAACTCTGAATAGAGAGTTAAATAGTACGTGAAACTGCTTAGAGGTTAAGCCCGATGAACCTGAATATCCATTATGAAAAATTCATCATTATAACTGTGATATTTATAATATTATAGTAATAGTGTGCATTTTTTTCATATAAGGACATTGTAATCTATTAACATAATAAAATATTTATCAAAAGATCATTGGTGTTAAGTTTATTCAAATTAATTTGCTTTTAGCTTATTAACATAGAATAAATACTGATGATTTGATAAAGTGTTGATAGATTTTACATATATAATGCTTAAATTCTTTTGAATTTTACAATAATATTATTATCATTGATTTTAATATTAATTGTATGCATTTATATGATTAACAATGCGAAAGATTCAGGATACCTTCGGGACCCGTCTTGAAACACGGACCAAGGAGTCTAACATATGTGCAAGTCATTGGGTTATATTAAACCTAATGGCGAAATTAACTTAACTTTTATATAATGGGATTAATTTTTAGTGAAATATTTTACTATTAATTCAATCCCGGGGCGTTCCATATAGTTATGTATAATGATAATTTATTATTATTTATACCTCTAACTGGAGCGTACCTTGAGCATATATGCTGTGACCCGAAAGATGGTGAACTATACTTGATCAGGTTGAAGTCAGGGGAAACCCTGATGGAAGACCGAAACAGTTCTGACGTGCAAATCGATTGTCAGAATTGAGTATAGGGGCGAAAGACCAATCG
>NW_026530837.1:182500-185000 GCF_028554725.1 Zeugodacus cucurbitae
GATTCCTACTGTCCCTATTTGCGAAGAGCCGAAACCACATATAAAGAGCCAAAAGGCCGAAAAAACGTATATTTGCATATAAAAAAAACTAAGTTTGGTTAAACGGCGGACATAAAAATGATTTTATTTACGTAGCCAAATGCATCGTCATCTTATTAGTGACGCGCAAAAAGGAATTCAGGAGATTCCTACTGTCCCTATTTGCGAAGAGCCGAAACCACATATAAAGAGCCAAAAGGCCGAAAAAACGTATATTTGCATATAAAAAAAACTAAGTTTGGTTAAACGGCGGACATAAAAATGATTTTATTTACGTAGCCAAATGCATCGTCATCTTATTAGTGACGCGCAAAAAGGAATTCAGGAGATTCCTACTGTCCCTATTTGCGAAGAGCCGAAACCCCATATAAAGAGCCAAAACGCCGAAACCACGTATATTTGCATATAAAAAAAACTAAATTTGGTTAAACGGCGGGCATAAAAATGATTTTATTTACGTAGCCAAATGCATCGTCATCTTATTAGTGACGCGCAAAAAGGAATTCAGGAGATTGAAGAGCCGAAACCCCATATAAAGAGCCAAAACGCCGAAACCACGTTCATACAAGTAAAAAAATTTCATATAAATACTAAATAATTTTCATATAGATACTAAGTTTATGAATTCATACAAGTAAATAATTTTCATATAAATACTAAATAATTTTCATATAGATACTAAGTTAATGAATTCAAACAAGTTAAAAATTTTCATATAAATACTAAATAATTTTCATATAGATACTAAGTTTATGAATTCATACAAGTAAATAATTTTCATATAAATACTAAATAATTTTCATATAGATACTAAGTTAATGAATTCAAACAAGTTAAAAATTTTCATATAAATACTAAATAATTTTCATATAGATACTAAGTTAATGAATTCATACAAGTTAAAAATTTTCATATAAATACTAAATAATTTTCATATAGATACTAAGTTAATGAATTCATACAAGTTAAAAATTTTCATATAAATACTAAATAATTTTCATATAGATACTAAGTTTATGAATTCATACAAGTAAATAATTTTCATATAAATACTAAATAATTTTCATATAGATACTAAGTTAATGAATTCATACAAGTTAAAAATTTTCATATAAATACTAAATAATTTTCATATAGATACTAAGTTAATGAATTCATACAAGTTAAAAATTTTCATATAAATACTAAATAATTTTCATATAGATACTAAGTTAATGAATTCATACAAGTAAATAATTTTCATATAAATACTAAATAATTTTCATATAGATACTAAGTTAATGAATTCATACAAGTTAAAAATTTTCATATAAATACTAAATAATTTTCATATAGATACTAAGTTAATGAATTCATACAAGTTAAAAATTTTCATATAAATACTAAATAATTTTCATATAGATACTAAGTTAATGAATTCATACAAGTTAAAAATTTTCATATAAATACTAAATAATTTTCATATAGATACTAAGTTAATGAATTCATACAAGTTAAAAATTTTCATATAAATACTAAATAATTTTCATATAGATACTAAGTTAATGAATTCATACAAGTAAATAATTTTCATATAAATACTAAATAATTTTCATATAGATACTAAGTTTATGAATTCATACAAGTAAATAATTTTCATATAAGTACTAAGTGTATGAATTCATACAACTAAATAATTTTCATATAAGTACAAAAAATTTAAAAAAAAAAATAAATGTTAAGCTATTTTTGATGTTGTAATATTTCTTATAAGCATAATGCTCATAGAAAATGATATAAATTACTTGTATATATATGAATTTAAAACTTTTATATGGTTAAAAAGATTTTCTCCATACGATTTCCGGTTGGTGAGGTGTACGTGGCAGAAAACATATATGTTGTATGAAACTTCAACATTAGTACTTGTATGAAAATTTTAATACTTGTATGAAATTGCATACTTAGTACTTATATGAAAATTATTTTCATATATTTATAAAAGTATTTAAGTGTAATATATAAATGAGAGCAAAAAAATTTATTCCTGGTTTGCTACAGTTGGTTTAAATAGAAATAATTTTGTTAATAATGAAATGTTATTAATTGAGATTATTCTTCTATACCTAACATAATGTAGTCGTTTTTTTTTTAATTTAACTTTTTTTGGGGTTTGTTCTTCTATTCACATAAAATATATGTGGGTAAAGAATAAAATTCAATAAAGTTAAATATTTATATTATTACGCTCGAATACTTTCATATCATATATGAAATAAAATGAAAAATAATTGAATTGAAATTATTAATTTCAAATCAAAAGAAAAACGTATATACTCTTAAAAAAAGATATATACACTATATGCATTGAAATAAAGTAAAATGTATAAAAAATGATATTATTTGAAAGTTTAACAAATACAAGAAGAAACATCGTCCTTACATTAATAATTATATTATTATATATGTATAGAGAACGAAA
>NW_026530837.1:187500-195000 GCF_028554725.1 Zeugodacus cucurbitae
AATATAAATGATAAGTTAATTTGTTCTCATTAACGTGTAATTCCTTAAAAATATATAGAAATTAAATAAAATGTAATAAAAAAGGAATTACTGTTTTTGTTGGACTAAGACATGCGCAACTTGTAAATGTTTGGGTTGAAAATTACAATTTATTGAAAGATGTTTTAAAATAATTTATATATTATATACGAAAACGAAATGTTATTCTTTCAATAAATTAAAAACTCTTGACGTTAAATTAAAATAAACAAAAAATTATCACTCTAAGCGGTGGATCACTCGGCTCATGGGTCGATGAAGAACGCAGCTAACTGTGCGTCATCGTGTGAACTGCAGGACACATGAACATCGACATTTTGAACGCATATTGCAGTCCATGCTGTTATGTACTTTAATTAATTTTAAAGTGCTGCTTGGACTACATATGGTTGAGGGTTGTAAGACTATGCTAAATTAGTTGCTTATTCTTTTAGTCAATTAAAAGAATTTAAGCACATGGTATATTACTGGATTGTATTTTTCAATCCATAATATTAATAGCATAAAAAGAAATATAGAAAATATATTCTTGAACACCTCATATTTGAACGAAATTTTATAATAAATAAGAATCTTAGTATTCCCAAAAACAATAAAATTTCAATATTATTATTTCAAATAATATATACATTTAGAGGAACGTCTAGCATAAAATATTATTTTATTCTAGGATTGCCTTAAATGTAAAAAACCAAGAAAATAATATTGTTGTTATAATGAAGTAAGTAGTACGGGATGAAAAGATTGAATATTTATTATTAAGAAAATTATATTGGTGTTAAGAAATAATTATGTATGTTTCTTTAAAATAGCAAAAAGCTAAAATATAAAATAAATATAAATATTTTTATACAACCTCAACTCATATGGGACTACCCCCTGAATTTAAGCATATTAATGAGGGGAGGAAAAGAAACTAACAAGGATTTTCTTAGTAGCGGCGAGCGAAAAGAAAATAGTTCAGCACTAAGTCACTTTGTCTATATGGCAAATGTGAGATGCAGTGTATGGAATATCTTAATATCTAGTATGAGAAATTAACGATTTAAGTCCTTCTTAAATGAGGCCATTTACCCATAGAGGGTGCCAGGCCCGTATAACGTTAATGATTACTAGAAAGATATTTCCAAAGAGTCGTGTTGCTTGATAGTGCAGCACTAAGTGGGTGGTAAACTCCATCTAAAACTAAATATAACCATGAGACCGATAGTAAACAAGTACCGTGAGGGAAAGTTGAAAAGAACTCTGAATAGAGAGTTAAATAGTACGTGAAACTGCTTAGAGGTTAAGCCCGATGAACCTGAATATCCATTATGAAAAATTCATCATTATAACTGTGATATTTATAATATTATAGTAATAGTGTGCATTTTTTTCATATAAGGACATTGTAATCTATTAACATAATAAAATATTTATCAAAAGATCATTGGTGTTAAGTTTATTCAAATTAATTTGCTTTTAGCTTATTAACATAGAATAAATACTGATGATTTGATAAAGTGTTGATAGATTTTACATATATAATGCTTAAATTCTTTTGAATTTTACAATAATATTATTATCATTGATTTTAATATTAATTGTATGCATTTATATGATTAACAATGCGAAAGATTCAGGATACCTTCGGGACCCGTCTTGAAACACGGACCAAGGAGTCTAACATATGTGCAAGTCATTGGGTTATATTAAACCTAATGGCGAAATTAACTTAACTTTTATATAATGGGATTAATTTTTAGTGAAATATTTTACTATTAATTCAATCCCGGGGCGTTCCATATAGTTATGTATAATGATAATTTATTATTATTTATACCTCTAACTGGAGCGTACCTTGAGCATATATGCTGTGACCCGAAAGATGGTGAACTATACTTGATCAGGTTGAAGTCAGGGGAAACCCTGATGGAAGACCGAAACAGTTCTGACGTGCAAATCGATTGTCAGAATTGAGTATAGGGGCGAAAGACCAATCGAACCATCTAGTAGCTGGTTCCCTCCGAAGTTTCCCTCAGGATAGCTGGTGCATTTAAATATTATGTAAAATAATCTTATCTGGTAAAGCGAATGATTAGAGGCCTTAGGGTCGAAACGACCTTAACCTATTCTCAAACTTTAAATGGGTAAGAACCTCACCTTTCTTGATATGAAGGTTGAGGTTATGATATAATGTGCCCAGTGGGCCACTTTTGGTAAGCAGAACTGGCGCTGTGGGATGAACCAAACGTAATGTTACGGTGCCCAAATTAACAACTCATGCAGATACCATGAAAGGCGTTGGTTGCTTAAAACAGCAGGACGGTGGACATGGAAGTCGTAATCCGCTAAGGAGTGTGTAACAACTCACCTGCCGAAGCAACTAGCCCTTAAAATGGATGGCGCTTAAGTTGTATACCTATACATTACCGCTAAAGTACATGATTTATAATACAATTTCGGTTGGATTATAAATTTTGAAACTTTAGTGAGTAGGAGGGTACAATGGTGTGCTTAGAAGTGTTTGGCGTAAGCCTGCATGGAGCCGCCATTGGTACAGATCTTGGTGGTAGTAGCAAATAATCGAATGAGACCTTGGAGGACTGAAGTGGAGAAGGGTTTCGTGTGAACAGTGGTTGATCACGAGTTAGTCGGTCCTAAGTTCAAGGCGAAAGCCGAAAATTTTCAAGTTTTAATGAATTGTTGAGAATATATAATTATTATGTTTTCTTCATAGTAATTAAACACTTGAATAATTTTGAACGAAAGGGAATACGGTTCCAATTCCGTAACCTGTTGAGTATCCGTTTGTTATTAAAAATGGGCCTTGTGCTCATCCTGGCAACAGGAACGACCATAAAGAAGCCGTCGAGAGGTATCGGAAGAGTTTTCTTTTCTGTTTTATAGTCGTACTACCATGGAAGTCTTTCGAAGAGAGATATGGTAGATGGACTAGAAGAGCATGACATTTACTGTTGTGTCGATATTTTCTCCTCGGACCTTGAAAATTTATGGTGGGGTTACGCAAACTTCTCAACAGGCCGTACCAATATCCGCAGCTGGTCTCCAAGGTGAAGAGTCTCTAGTCGATAGAATAATGTAGGTAAGGGAAGTCGGCAAATTAGATCCGTAACTTCGGGATAAGGATTGGCTCTGAAGATTGAGATAGTCGGGCTTGATTGGGAAGCAATACCATGGTTTATGTACTCGTTCTGGGTAAATAGAGAATTTCGGTTCTTGTTCCCCGGATAGTAGTTACGTAGCCAATTGTGGAACTTTCTTGCTAAAATTTTATAAGAATTATATCGCAAGATATATATTCTTATTTAATTATAACGATTATCAATTAACAATCAATTCAGAACTGGCACGGACTTGGGGAATCCGACTGTCTAATTAAAACAAAGCATTGTGATGGCCCTAACGGGTGTTGACACAATGTGATTTCTGCCCAGTGCTCTGAATGTCAAAGTGAAGAAATTCAAGTAAGCGCGGGTAAACGGCGGGAGTAACTATGACTCTCTTAAGGTAGCCAAATGCCTCGTCATCTAATTAGTGACGCGCATGAATGGATTAACGAGATTCCTACTGTCCCTATCTACTCAGTTGTTTGTAGAACCTCGAAGTGAACGGACGTGTTTGCGCATCATTGCGAGTTTTTAAAAGCGATTTTTAAGTATTTTTCAGTGTTTCTGAAAGTGATAAAATTTTTCGGTTTTTCCGGTCTGTCGGTAGCCTGTTGTGAAAATAGACACAGTGAGCAGGTACGTGAGGGATTATACACATCGTGTGTATTCCCAAAAGTGTGAAAGGATAGCGGCTTAGGCCATTAACGGAGTGTGTATTAGTGAACGAAGTGTGGGATTTCCCAGCAGTGCGCATAGTTAGCGGCATCTGCCATAACAAATATTGTGTACATTGCAGGTAGTGAAAGATCTGTGTTTTTGTTGTGCGCGAGTGTAGGAGAAATGCCTCCACCACGGAGGAGAGGGGCAAAAGCCCCAGCGGAGAGCGAAGACTCTGGGCCTTCAATGGTCCAGGTGGAGTCATCGACCGATGAGGACGGAGTGGGGCAACCCTCGCGGCCCCCACCCAAGAGGAAGGCGCGATTAGGTTCGCCACCACAGGCGAACTCGGGCGAGAGCGGGACGGATGGAGTACTCCAGAAGCTGGATACGGTTGCAACAAAAGCAGCCGTAGGACTGAAGGTTGCGGCGAAGGACGGAGCCAGTGGAAGCAGGCAAGGTTGCCCAAACAGCAAGGTAGGGGGCAACAAGGGGGGTAAAGGGGGTGCTATTGGGGGTGAGGGCCATGTTACGGCGATGAAAGCCGTAACAGCCCAGTTGAACGAGGTTGTGTTCGGGGCGAAAAGCCTCGAAGTCACAACGATGAAGGAACTCGTAGGGATCGCCTCTAAATATGAGGAGATTCTTATGAGTGTCCTGACGGAAAATGCTCATCTTCGTGGGCAAATTGAGGGTTTGAAGGGTGGTATTGGGACATCTTCCGTCCCTCGGAGCACAGCAGGGGCGGCTGCTGCTGCTCCCTCGGCGCCTGCCCCTCCAGCACCCGTGCTGGAGGCAATTGCGCCGACGGTGAGGAAACCAGTAGAAACCTGGTCGGTTGTGGTGAGGAGCAAGGCTCCTGTGACTTCCTCAAAGGAAGTCATAAATAAGGTTGTTAAGGAGGTGGGTCCTTCACTGGGTGTTCGCGTCCATGACGTGAAGACAATAAAGGGGGGTGGCGTAGTGATACGCACTCCCTCTGTTGCTGAGAGGGAGAAAGTGGCGAGCAACGCCAAATTCGGTGAGGTAGGGTTGGACGTTAGCGTCAATAAAAAGTTGGGGCCCAGGGTCGTGGTACAGGGAGTATACACGGAAATATCCCATGAAGAATTCATGGAGGAGCTGTTTCGGCTGAACCTTCGGGAGTTCAGCCCGGAGTCCAAAAAGACGGACGTGAGGATGGTCAGTCGCCCCTGGAAGGTGGCGACTGATGGCAGGACAAATGTTGTCCTAGAGGGTACGGACAAACTAATGTCCACCCTCCTGGATGCGGGTAGGTGCTACGTCAAGTGGTTCTCCTTCCGTGTCCGCGCGGATAGTCCCGTGACCGGCTGCTTCCGGTGCATGGGTTTTGATCACCGAGTGGCAGAATGCAGGGCCAAGACCGACGTCTGTCGGAGGTGTGGTCAGGAGGGCCACAAGGCTGCCAGTTGCGTCAATGCCCCCCATTGTCGCAACTGTGCATTTAAAGGAAGGCCAGCTGGACATCTCATGATGTCGGCTGCCTGTCCGATTTACTGTGGGGTTGTCGGACGTGCTCTCGCCAGACATTAATGGGTGAGATTTTTCAATTAAATTGCCAGAATTCTTATGCAGTTATGTGCGAGTTAGGGAGTTGCATGATAGAGGCTGGGTGCAGCATCGCCTTACTCCAGGAGCCATACGCCACCAATTTTGGAATGGTAAGTGGTCTTCCTGGGGGTTTCAGGGTCTACACGGACCTTAGGTGTAATGCTGCAATAGTTGTGACTGACCCAAGCTATGACTGCATAGTTTTGGATTCGTCACAAGAGGGTGTATGTGTTTCTGTAGAGGGGGTGTTCGGTAGACTGATTGTTGCTAGCATGTATTGTAAGTTTAGGGAACCTATAGAGCCTTATCTGCGATACATGGATAACCTACTACTCCTTGCGAGTGGTAGCCCATTTATCCTAGGGATGGATGCGAATGCCACGTCCTCGATGTGGTTTAGCAAGTTTTCTCGATGGGCGCACAGATATCGGAGCCACATTCGGGGTCGGGCATTAAGCGAATGGATGGTCGCTAACAGCCTCCACATCCTAAATGAGCCAAGCGTGTGGTACACATTTCATGGTCCTAGAGGGGGGAGCGACATTGACGTGTCCTTGATCAATGAGGCAGCAAATAGGGCGTTCAGTTTTAGGTGGGAGATTATGGGAGGGTGGGGATTGAGCGATCATAATTTGATTAAAATTATGGTTACTCCTAATTCCCCTCCCTCGACGCATGCAAGTCCATTGCGGCGATGGCGTACCTCTGGTATCGACTTGAACCAATATGGACAGTGTGTTAGGGAAGCGGTATTGGACATACCGCTTAGTGAGTTTGAAAATCTGGGGGTGGACGAGCAAATTGCTCGGTTGTACGAATTGGTCTGGGGAGTGAACGATAGGTTGTTGAAGAAATATAAGGATTTTAGGGTTAGGAAAATAAAGTGGTGGACGCAGGAATTAACCCTGAAGAGGAGGGCTGTCCGGCGATTGAGACGGAAGTTTCAACGCGCTCGGCGGTCAAATTCGGATAGGTTGGCCCAGATTAGGAACGATTTTAGTTGTGCGATGCATGAGTATAAGGCCATGCTAATTAAAATCAAAGAAGAGGAGTGGAGGGGGTTCGTTAATGAGCATAGGGATGACCCCTGGGGTCAGGTCTTAAGGATTTGTAGGGGTCGTAGGAGGGAGGACATCACTTCTCTTCGTGTTGATGACACTGTGTTATCAACATGGAGTGAGTGTGCAGGGGTTCTGTTAGGAGCATTCTTTCCTAGGGCTGAGGAGCTGGCACCTCTCGCACAAGAGGTACCGGTTCCTCCACTTGATGATGGGGAGTTGGGATATGCCTTTAGCCTGGTTAGGTCTAAACGGTCCCCAGGTCTTGATGGTTTGAACGGAGAGTTGTGTAAAAGCTTGTGGAAGTTCATTCCGGAATACTTGGAGGTCATTTACGATAAGTGCATTTGTGAGGGATATTTTCCACGTGAGTGGAAAAGTGCTAGGGTTGTTCCTCTCCTGAAGTCACCTGATAAGATTAGGAGTGATCCACGATCTTATCGGGGCATCAGTCTTCTTCCAGTGCTGGGTAAAGTACTGGAGAGGGTTATGGTGGAACGGCTTCAGGAGCTAACGCGGGATTTGAGGTCGGATAGGCAGTATGGCTTTAGGAAGGGACGTAGTGTAGAGGACGCCTGGATGTATGTTCAGCGTGCTGTCCGGGAGAATGCCAACAAATATGTCCTTGGCATATTTGTCGATTTCAAGGGGGCATTCGATTACCTAATCTGGGATCGCGTGATTCAACGACTGGAGGAACTTGGCTGTCCGGAAATTAGTCTCTGGCAGAGCTACTTTTCGGACAGAAAAGCCTCTATCGTAGGAATGAATGGTAGCGCGGACATTAGGGTAGAACGGGGCTGCCCACAGGGATCCATCTGTGGTCCATATATTTGGAACCTAATGATGGACTCTCTGCTTGGCCAACTTGAAACGCTTTGTGGTTGTTGTGCATATGCAGACGACCTTCTGCTCCTAGTTGACGGTCGTTCACGATTGGAGTTAGAACGAAAGGGTGAACGACTGTTAGGAATTGTTCACAATTGGGGTATAGGTGTGGGGGTTGACGTATCGATTGACAAGACGGTGACAATGCTCTTGAAAGGCATACTGTCATCGGCTCG
>NW_026530837.1:205000-212500 GCF_028554725.1 Zeugodacus cucurbitae
TATGGAATATCTTAATATCTAGTATGAGAAATTAACGATTTAAGTCCTTCTTAAATGAGGCCATTTACCCATAGAGGGTGCCAGGCCCGTATAACGTTAATGATTACTAGAAAGATATTTCCAAAGAGTCGTGTTGCTTGATAGTGCAGCACTAAGTGGGTGGTAAACTCCATCTAAAACTAAATATAACCATGAGACCGATAGTAAACAAGTACCGTGAGGGAAAGTTGAAAAGAACTCTGAATAGAGAGTTAAATAGTACGTGAAACTGCTTAGAGGTTAAGCCCGATGAACCTGAATATCCATTATGAAAAATTCATCATTATAACTGTGATATTTATAATATTATAGTAATAGTGTGCATTTTTTTCATATAAGGACATTGTAATCTATTAACATAATAAAATATTTATCAAAAGATCATTGGTGTTAAGTTTATTCAAATTAATTTGCTTTTAGCTTATTAACATAGAATAAATACTGATGATTTGATAAAGTGTTGATAGATTTTACATATATAATGCTTAAATTCTTTTGAATTTTACAATAATATTATTATCATTGATTTTAATATTAATTGTATGCATTTATATGATTAACAATGCGAAAGATTCAGGATACCTTCGGGACCCGTCTTGAAACACGGACCAAGGAGTCTAACATATGTGCAAGTCATTGGGTTATATTAAACCTAATGGCGAAATTAACTTAACTTTTATATAATGGGATTAATTTTTAGTGAAATATTTTACTATTAATTCAATCCCGGGGCGTTCCATATAGTTATGTATAATGATAATTTATTATTATTTATACCTCTAACTGGAGCGTACCTTGAGCATATATGCTGTGACCCGAAAGATGGTGAACTATACTTGATCAGGTTGAAGTCAGGGGAAACCCTGATGGAAGACCGAAACAGTTCTGACGTGCAAATCGATTGTCAGAATTGAGTATAGGGGCGAAAGACCAATCGAACCATCTAGTAGCTGGTTCCCTCCGAAGTTTCCCTCAGGATAGCTGGTGCATTTAAATATTATGTAAAATAATCTTATCTGGTAAAGCGAATGATTAGAGGCCTTAGGGTCGAAACGACCTTAACCTATTCTCAAACTTTAAATGGGTAAGAACCTCACCTTTCTTGATATGAAGGTTGAGGTTATGATATAATGTGCCCAGTGGGCCACTTTTGGTAAGCAGAACTGGCGCTGTGGGATGAACCAAACGTAATGTTACGGTGCCCAAATTAACAACTCATGCAGATACCATGAAAGGCGTTGGTTGCTTAAAACAGCAGGACGGTGGACATGGAAGTCGTAATCCGCTAAGGAGTGTGTAACAACTCACCTGCCGAAGCAACTAGCCCTTAAAATGGATGGCGCTTAAGTTGTATACCTATACATTACCGCTAAAGTACATGATTTATAATACAATTTCGGTTGGATTATAAATTTTGAAACTTTAGTGAGTAGGAGGGTACAATGGTGTGCTTAGAAGTGTTTGGCGTAAGCCTGCATGGAGCCGCCATTGGTACAGATCTTGGTGGTAGTAGCAAATAATCGAATGAGACCTTGGAGGACTGAAGTGGAGAAGGGTTTCGTGTGAACAGTGGTTGATCACGAGTTAGTCGGTCCTAAGTTCAAGGCGAAAGCCGAAAATTTTCAAGTTTTAATGAATTGTTGAGAATATATAATTATTATGTTTTCTTCATAGTAATTAAACACTTGAATAATTTTGAACGAAAGGGAATACGGTTCCAATTCCGTAACCTGTTGAGTATCCGTTTGTTATTAAAAATGGGCCTTGTGCTCATCCTGGCAACAGGAACGACCATAAAGAAGCCGTCGAGAGGTATCGGAAGAGTTTTCTTTTCTGTTTTATAGTCGTACTACCATGGAAGTCTTTCGAAGAGAGATATGGTAGATGGACTAGAAGAGCATGACATTTACTGTTGTGTCGATATTTTCTCCTCGGACCTTGAAAATTTATGGTGGGGTTACGCAAACTTCTCAACAGGCCGTACCAATATCCGCAGCTGGTCTCCAAGGTGAAGAGTCTCTAGTCGATAGAATAATGTAGGTAAGGGAAGTCGGCAAATTAGATCCGTAACTTCGGGATAAGGATTGGCTCTGAAGATTGAGATAGTCGGGCTTGATTGGGAAGCAATACCATGGTTTATGTACTCGTTCTGGGTAAATAGAGAATTTCGGTTCTTGTTCCCCGGATAGTAGTTACGTAGCCAATTGTGGAACTTTCTTGCTAAAATTTTATAAGAATTATATCGCAAGATATATATTCTTATTTAATTATAACGATTATCAATTAACAATCAATTCAGAACTGGCACGGACTTGGGGAATCCGACTGTCTAATTAAAACAAAGCATTGTGATGGCCCTAACGGGTGTTGACACAATGTGATTTCTGCCCAGTGCTCTGAATGTCAAAGTGAAGAAATTCAAGTAAGCGCGGGTAAACGGCGGGAGTAACTATGACTCTCTTAAGGTAGCCAAATGCCTCGTCATCTAATTAGTGACGCGCATGAATGGATTAACGAGATTCCTACTGTCCCTATCTACTCATTCGTTAGTTGGCTTTCGACGCGGATAGACGTGCGTGCGCATCGTTGTGATTTTTGGTGAGTTTTTCTTGGCGAGTTGTTTTTGCGATTTTTCCGTATTCTCTTTTGTGCGGTCATTTGTTTACGCGGTGAGTTATAGGCACCGTTATTGCCTGGCGTGGGTAGGTAGTGATATTGTTGCTACGGTCGCGTGTGGATTTGTGCGACTGCACATTATTGTGCATTCTTCGCATTTTTGTGCGCGCGTGGTTGCGGTTTTTCGGTACGGGCGTGTGTTTTGTACAGTTTTGGTAGACTGTACAGTGCGTATTGGGTAAGTACAACATTGTTGTTATAAAAAGTAGCGTGGGTATCCACATAGTTGTTGTTGGTGGGCTGTCGCACAGTTTCAGTGGTTTACCGTGTTGTTGGTATTCCTGCTGGCTGGATTGCCTACCAGTGAGTGCTGTGCTGAGCGCCTGGCGTTCAGTTGCGCTTGTTTCGGGTTTGCCCGTACAGTTGTGCCCAAAGGGTGCCTGGTGCTGTCCCAGTGCTGAGGTCGCTGACTGTTGCGTCGACTGCGGTCGTAGCAGAGTGCTGTTAAGCCCACAGTGCGGTTGGTACAGTGCCACAGCGGTTGACTCGCGACCGTTACGGGGACATTGATCTGTCCGGCGGTCTTTTTGAGTAGCCTTTTCAGACCTTTGGCTGGGTTGTGGGCTGTGCCCTCGCGAGAGCGCATTAACCGACTGCTTGGGTGGTGACTGCTACAGAGCGAGTACACGTGTGAGTCAGCGTCTTCAGTGCGTTCAGTTGCACGCGCCTGGAGAGCAGCTGTTTCGGGTATTACCTGAGCAGGTAGCTTCTGCGCCAGTGTTCGCCGGCGTAACAGCCTGCCTGGGGGTAGGCCGAAGGTGGGAATGGCTCCACCACGGAGGAGGAGGGTTAAATCCCTCGCTGAAAGCGACGGGTCGGGCCCCATAACTGTGATGGTGGAAACGTCGTCGGGTGATGAGGAGGTGAGGCCACCGGTGAGGTCTCCGCCGCGGAGGAGGGCGCGTTTGGGGTCGCCTCTGTTGGTGAAAACGGAGAGCAGTGGGAGTGAGTGCGGTAGCGGAATGGGTGGCACCGCTGAAAAAGCGGTTGCTCACCCCGCAGTTTCGGGTGCTGCTAAGCCGGCCGAGAGCGGCGGTAACAGCGGCACTGGGAAGGGCGTCGCGGATAAGGGCGTCGCGGATAAGGGCGTCGCGGATAAGGGCGTCGCAGATAAGGGCGTCGCGAAGAAGGGTGTAACAAAAAAGAGCGTCGCGAAGGAGGGATCGACGAAAGTCAGCTCGGCGAAGGAGGGAGGGAAACGTGAGGGTGTAGTTAATGGGGGTGTGGTTGGGGGAGGCGCTATCAGCCATGTCGCGGCCATGAAGGCAGTGACGGCTGAATTAAATGCCTTAGTGTTTGGGGTGAAGGACTTTGAGGTCACTACCGCGAAGGGGCTGATGGAGCTTGCCTCGAAGTACGAGGCGCTCCTGATGACGGTAGTAACCGAGAATGCCCATCTTCGCGGTCAGGTGGACGCTCTAAGGGGGGGTTGTGGGGGATATATTGCCCAACCGAAGAGGTTGGTTGGGGGGTTGGCTCCGGCTGAGTCGGTGCGTGCGCCTCCAGCACCTGTGTTGGAGGCGATTGCTCCGGCACTGCCGAAGCCTGTGGAGACGTGGTCGGTGGTTGTGCGCAGCAAGGCCCCGACGACTTCCTCTAAGGAAGTCATAAAGAAGGTGGTGAAAGAGGTGGGACCTTCCCTCGGAGTGCGAGTGCACGAGGTGAAGCCAATTAAGGGTGGTGGGGTGGTTATTCGCACCCCCTCTGTTTTAGAGAGGGAAAAGGTGGCGAATAATGCCAAATTTGGGGAGGTGGGATTGGATGTGACTGTGAACCGGAAGTTGGGTCCGCGGGTTGTGGTTCAGGGGGTTCACACCGAAATCTCCCATGATGACTTCATGGAGGAGCTCTTTCGGTTGAACCTCCAGGACGTCAACCCTGAGGCACGAAAGTCGGATGTGCGGATGGTCAGTCGGCCCTGGAAGGTAGCCGCTGATGGTAGCACCAACGTTGTCCTTGAGGGTTCGGACAAATCAATGTCCGCCCTCTTGGAAGCGGGACGGTGCTACATAAAGTGGTTTTCCTTCAGGGTTCGACCGGATACCCCTGTTGCTGGCTGCTTCCGGTGTATGGGTTTTGACCATAGAGTGGCTGAGTGTAGGGCCAAATCAGATGTCTGTAGGAGGTGCGGTCAGGAAGGCCACAGAGCTGCCGGTTGCGTCAATGCACCCCATTGTCGCAACTGTGCATTTAAGGGTAGGCCAGCTGGGCATCTTATGATGTCCGCTGTCTGCCCCATATACTGTGGTGTTGTTGAGCGCGCCCTCGCCAGACACTGATGGGGGGTATCTTCCAGCTAAATTGTCAGGGATCGTATGCCGTGATGTGTGAGTTGGGGGGTTGTATGCTTGAGGGTGGGTGCGGCATTGCCTTACTCCAGGAGCCCTACACCACCAATGGTGTGGTTCGGGGTCTTCCTGGGGTTTTCAGGGTCTTTACGGACCTTGGGGGTAATGCCGCAATTGTTGTGACGGATCCAAACTACGATTGCGTAGTGTTGGATTCGTCGCAACAGGGGGTGTGTGTTTCAGTAGAGGGGGAGTTCGGTAGAATGATTGTCGCTAGTTTGTACTGCAAATTTAGCGAGCCCCTAGAGCCCTACCTGGGCTACATGGATAAGCTACTACTACTGGGGAGTAGTAGCCCATTTATCCTAGGGTTGGATGCAAATGCCTCGTCCTCGATGTGGTTTAGTAAGGTATCCAGACATTCGTCTGGATATCAAAGCCACATCCGAGGCGAGGTATTGAGTGAATGGGTGGTGGCTAAGAGCCTCCACATTTTGAATGAGCCGAGTGAATGGTTTACGTTTGAGGGGCCTAGGGGCATGAGTGATATCGACGTAACGTTAATGAATGAGGCAGCAAGGAGAGCGTTTGATGTCAGTTGGGAGATTAGGGGAGGGTGGGGATTGAGTGACCATAATTTAATACAAATTATGGTCTCTCCGCAATCCCCACCCTCGGCGTACGTGGGTCCATTGCGGCGATGGCGTACCTCTGGTACTGACTGGAACCAATATGGACAGAATGTAAGGGAAGCGGTATTGGAAATACCGCTTAGTGAGTTTGAGGAACTGGGGGTGGACGAGCAAATTGCTCGGCTGTATGAGTTGGTGTGGTGTGTTAATGATAGGGTTTTCAGGAAGTATGAAAGTTCTAGGATTAGGAAAATTAAGTGGTGGACGAATGAGTTAACCTTGAAGAGGAGGGCTGTCCGGCGGTTGAGACGAAAGTTTCAGCGTGCTCGGCGGTCCAATTCGGATAGGTTATCCCAGATCAGATATGATTTTAGTTGTGCGGCTAGAGAATATAAGGATATGCTTGTGAGGATTAAAGAAGAGGAATGGAGGAGTTTTATTGGGGAGAATAGGGACGACCCCTGGGGGCAGGTCTACAGGATCTGCAGGGGTCGTAAGAGGGAGGATATCACCTCTCTCCGCGTTGGTGACTCTGTGTTATCAACGTGGAGAGAGTGTGCGGAGGTTCTGTTAGGAGCGTTCTTTCCCAGGGCTGAGGTTCAGGCACCTCAAGCACAAGAGGTACCTGTTCCTCCACTAGAAGATGAGGAGTTGGGATACGCCTTTGGCCTGGTTAGGTCTAAACGGTCCCCAGGTTTTGATGGTTTGAACGGAGAGATGTGCAAAAGCTTGTGGAAGTTCATTCCGGAATACTTGGAGGCCATTTATAACAAGTGCGTGTGGGAGGGGTATTTTCCACGTGAGTGGAAAAGTGCCAGGGTCGTCCCTCTCCTGAAGTCCCCTGATAAGATCAGGAGTGATCCTCGTTCTTATCGGGGCATCAGCCTTCTTCCGGTGCTTGGAAAAGTACTGGAGAGGGTTATGGTGGAACGACTTCAGGAGCTAACGCGGGGTATGTGGTCGGATAGGCAGTATGGGTTTAGGAAAGGACGCAGTGTGGAAGATGCGTGGATGTATGTGCAGAATGTTGTTAGGGAGAATGTCAACAAGTATGTCCTCGGCATATTTGTTGACTTCAAGGGGGCATTCGATTATCTGATCTGGGATCGAGTGATAGAACGGTTAGAGGAACTTGGCTGTCCGGAAATTAGTCTCTGGCGAAGCTACTTTTCGGACAGAAAAGCCTCTATCGTTGGAATGAATGGGAGTGTGGAGATTGGAGTGGCTCGTGGCTGTCCGCAGGGATCCATCTGTGGTCCATATATATGGAACCTCATGATGGACTCTCTGCTTGGGCAGCTCGAACCACTCTGTAAGTGTTGTGCGTATGCAGACGACCTTCTTCTCCTTGTTGAAGGTCGCTCAAGGCGTGAGTTGGATCGGGTGGGAGGACAATTTTTGGAAATTGTCCACAACTGGGGGATAAGTGTGGGTGTAGACATCTCGATGGACAAAACGGTGACAATGTTTTTAAAAGGCAGACTGTCACCGGGGCGTCCACCGGTTGTCCGAGTGAATGGGGTCGGCATCAGGTATGTGACGCAAGTCAAGTACCTGGGGTTGACCATGAGTGAAAGAATGTGTTTTACTCCACACTTGGTGAGTGTTAAGGTGCGACTGCAGGCGGTCGTAGGTAAGGTTATGCGCGTTTTACGGAGTGATTGGGGCCTCGGACGTCGTGCTGTTCGCACCATATACCGCGGCTTATTTGTGGCCTGTGCCACTTATGGGGCGGCTGTATGGTGGCGAACTGTCACGACGGTCTTCGGTCGCCGAAAGCTCCTCTCCGTCCAGCGCTGCATGATGCTCGCCTGTCTGCCTGTATGTCGCACCGTTTCTACGGATGCGTTGCAGGTGTTACTAGG
>NW_026530837.1:217500-230000 GCF_028554725.1 Zeugodacus cucurbitae
ATATAAATACTAAATAATTTTCATATAGATACTAAGTTAATGAATTCAAACAAGTTAAAAATTTTCATATAAATACTAAATAATTTTCATATAAATACTAAGTTAATGAATTCATACAAGTTAAAAATTTTCATATAAATACTAAATAATTTTCATATAGATACTAAGTTAATGAATTCATACAAGTTAAAAATTTTCATATAAATACTAAATAATTTTCATATAGATACTAAGTTTATGAATTCATACAAGTAAATAATTTTCATATAAATACTAAATAATTTTCATATAGATACTAAGTTAATGAATTCATACAAGTTAAAAATTTTCATATAAATACTAAATAATTTTCATATAGATACTAAGTTAATGAATTCATACAAGTTAAAAATTTTCATATAAATACTAAATAATTTTCATATAGATACTAAGTTAATGAATTCATACAAGTTAAAAATTTTCATATAAATACTAAATAATTTTCATATAGATACTAAGTTAATGAATTCATACAAGTTAAAAATTTTCATATAAATACTAAATAATTTTCATATAGATACTAAGTTTATGAATTCATACAAGTTAAAAATTTTCATATAAATACTAAATAATTTTCATATAGATACTAAGTTTATGAATTCATACAAGTAAATAATTTTCATATAAATACTAAATAATTTTCATATAGATACTAAGTTAATGAATTCATACAAGTTAAAAATTTTCATATAAATACTAAATAATTTTCATATAGATACTAAGTTAATGAATTCATACAAGTTAAAAATTTTCATATAAATACTAAATAATTTTCATATAGATACTAAGTTAATGAATTCATACAAGTTAAAAATTTTCATATAAATACTAAATAATTTTCATATAGATACTAAGTTAATGAATTCATACAAGTTAAAAATTTTCATATAAATACTAAATAATTTTCATATAGATACTAAGTTTATGAATTCATACAAGTAAATAATTTTCATATAAATACTAAATAATTTTCATATAGATACTAAGTTTATGAATTCATACAAGTAAATAATTTTCATATAAGTACTAAGTGTATGAATTCATACAACTAAATAATTTTCATATAAGTACAAAAAATTTAAAAAAAAAAATAAATGTTAAGCTATTTTTGATGTTGTAATATTTCTTATAAGCATAATGCTCATAGAAAATGATATAAATTACTTGTATATATATGAATTTAAAACTTTTATATGGTTAAAAAGATTTTCTCCATACGATTTCCGGTTGGTGAGGTGTACGTGGCAGAAAACATATATGTTGTATGAAACTTCAACATTAGTACTTGTATGAAAATTTTAATACTTGTATGAAATTGCATACTTAGTACTTATATGAAAATTATTTTCATATATTTATAAAAGTATTTAAGTGTAATATATAAATGAGAGCAAAAAAATTTATTCCTGGTTTGCTACAGTTGGTTTAAATAGAAATAATTTTGTTAATAATGAAATGTTATTAATTGAGATTATTCTTCTATACCTAACATAATGTAGTCGTTTTTTTTTTTAATTTAACTTTTTTTGGGGTTTGTTCTTCTATTCACATAAAATATATGTGGGTAAAGAATAAAATTCAATAAAGTTAAATATTTATATTATTACGCTCGAATACTTTCATATCATATATGAAATAAAATGAAAAATAATTGAATTGAAATTATTAATTTCAAATCAAAAGAAAAACGTATATACTCTTAAAAAAAGATATATACACTATATGCATTGAAATAAAGTAAAATGTATAAAAAATGATATTATTTGAAAGTTTAACAAATACAAGAAGAAACATCGTCCTTACATTAATAATTATATTATATATGTATAGAGAACGAAAATTCTTTCTCACGATAAGATACACAGTCTCAAAGTCCGAATAAGACCGCAATAAATAATACAATAATATGAAATTTAAATGACATGAAGTAAATTATTTAATCCGACCATAGTAGAAGAAATTTCATAATTATTTATTGTCGCGATTTCGTTCTCCTTTGCATTGTGTATATGTCGTGTACTTAATTTTCAAATATTGAAAATATCATTATAAAAATTTATATAGTATAAAAAATATTATATAAATGAATAAAAAATATTATTCTGGTTGATCCTGCCAGTAGTTATATGCTTGTCTCAAAGATTAAGCCATGCATGTCTAAGTACAAACAAATTAAAAGTGAAACCGCAAAAGGCTCATTATATCAGTTATGGTTCCATAGATCGTTAACAGTTACTTGGATAACTGTGGTAATTCTAGAGCTAATACATGCAAAATAAACACGGACCTTTTGGAACGTGTGCTTTTATTAGGCTAAAACCAAGCGATCGTAAGATCGTTATATTGGTTGAACTCTAGATAACTTGCAGATCGTATGGTCTCGTACCGACGACAGATCTTTCAAATGTCTGCCCTATCAACTTTTGATGGTAGTATCTAGGACTACCATGGTTGCAACGGGTAACGGGGAATCAGGGTTCGATTCCGGAGATTTTCATATAGATACTAAGTTTATGAATTCATACAAGTAAATAATTTTCATATAAATACTAAATAATTTTCATATAGATACTAAGTTAATGAATTCAAACAAGTTAAAAATTTTCATATAAATACTAAATAATTTTCATATAAATACTAAGTTAATGAATTCATACAAGTTAAAAATTTTCATATAAATACTAAATAATTTTCATATAGATACTAAGTTAATGAATTCATACAAGTTAAAAATTTTCATATAAATACTAAATAATTTTCATATAGATACTAAGTTTATGAATTCATACAAGTAAATAATTTTCATATAAATACTAAATAATTTTCATATAGATACTAAGTTAATGAATTCATACAAGTTAAAAATTTTCATATAAATACTAAATAATTTTCATATAGATACTAAGTTAATGAATTCATACAAGTTAAAAATTTTCATATAAATACTAAATAATTTTCATATAGATACTAAGTTAATGAATTCATACAAGTTAAAAATTTTCATATAAATACTAAATAATTTTCATATAGATACTAAGTTAATGAATTCATACAAGTTAAAAATTTTCATATAAATACTAAATAATTTTCATATAGATACTAAGTTTATGAATTCATACAAGTTAAAAATTTTCATATAAATACTAAATAATTTTCATATAGATACTAAGTTTATGAATTCATACAAGTAAATAATTTTCATATAAATACTAAATAATTTTCATATAGATACTAAGTTAATGAATTCATACAAGTTAAAAATTTTCATATAAATACTAAATAATTTTCATATAGATACTAAGTTAATGAATTCATACAAGTTAAAAATTTTCATATAAATACTAAATAATTTTCATATAGATACTAAGTTAATGAATTCATACAAGTTAAAAATTTTCATATAAATACTAAATAATTTTCATATAGATACTAAGTTAATGAATTCATACAAGTTAAAAATTTTCATATAAATACTAAATAATTTTCATATAGATACTAAGTTTATGAATTCATACAAGTAAATAATTTTCATATAAATACTAAATAATTTTCATATAGATACTAAGTTTATGAATTCATACAAGTAAATAATTTTCATATAAGTACTAAGTGTATGAATTCATACAACTAAATAATTTTCATATAAGTACAAAAAATTTAAAAAAAAAAATAAATGTTAAGCTATTTTTGATGTTGTAATATTTCTTATAAGCATAATGCTCATAGAAAATGATATAAATTACTTGTATATATATGAATTTAAAACTTTTATATGGTTAAAAAGATTTTCTCCATACGATTTCCGGTTGGTGAGGTGTACGTGGCAGAAAACATATATGTTGTATGAAACTTCAACATTAGTACTTGTATGAAAATTTTAATACTTGTATGAAATTGCATACTTAGTACTTATATGAAAATTATTTTCATATATTTATAAAAGTATTTAAGTGTAATATATAAATGAGAGCAAAAAAATTTATTCCTGGTTTGCTACAGTTGGTTTAAATAGAAATAATTTTGTTAATAATGAAATGTTATTAATTGAGATTATTCTTCTATACCTAACATAATGTAGTCGTTTTTTTTTTTAATTTAACTTTTTTTGGGGTTTGTTCTTCTATTCACATAAAATATATGTGGGTAAAGAATAAAATTCAATAAAGTTAAATATTTATATTATTACGCTCGAATACTTTCATATCATATATGAAATAAAATGAAAAATAATTGAATTGAAATTATTAATTTCAAATCAAAAGAAAAACGTATATACTCTTAAAAAAAGATATATACACTATATGCATTGAAATAAAGTAAAATGTATAAAAAATGATATTATTTGAAAGTTTAACAAATACAAGAAGAAACATCGTCCTTACATTAATAATTATATTATATATGTATAGAGAACGAAAATTCTTTCTCACGATAAGATACACAGTCTCAAAGTCCGAATAAGACCGCAATAAATAATACAATAATATGAAATTTAAATGACATGAAGTAAATTATTTAATCCGACCATAGTAGAAGAAATTTCATAATTATTTATTGTCGCGATTTCGTTCTCCTTTGCATTGTGTATATGTCGTGTACTTAATTTTCAAATATTGAAAATATCATTATAAAAATTTATATAGTATAAAAAATATTATATAAATGAATAAAAAATATTATTCTGGTTGATCCTGCCAGTAGTTATATGCTTGTCTCAAAGATTAAGCCATGCATGTCTAAGTACAAACAAATTAAAAGTGAAACCGCAAAAGGCTCATTATATCAGTTATGGTTCCATAGATCGTTAACAGTTACTTGGATAACTGTGGTAATTCTAGAGCTAATACATGCAAAATAAACACGGACCTTTTGGAACGTGTGCTTTTATTAGGCTAAAACCAAGCGATCGTAAGATCGTTATATTGGTTGAACTCTAGATAACTTGCAGATCGTATGGTCTCGTACCGACGACAGATCTTTCAAATGTCTGCCCTATCAACTTTTGATGGTAGTATCTAGGACTACCATGGTTGCAACGGGTAACGGGGAATCAGGGTTCGATTCCGGAGATTTTCATATAGATACTAAGTTTATGAATTCATACAAGTAAATAATTTTCATATAAATACTAAATAATTTTCATATAGATACTAAGTTAATGAATTCAAACAAGTTAAAAATTTTCATATAAATACTAAATAATTTTCATATAAATACTAAGTTAATGAATTCATACAAGTTAAAAATTTTCATATAAATACTAAATAATTTTCATATAGATACTAAGTTAATGAATTCATACAAGTTAAAAATTTTCATATAAATACTAAATAATTTTCATATAGATACTAAGTTTATGAATTCATACAAGTAAATAATTTTCATATAAATACTAAATAATTTTCATATAGATACTAAGTTAATGAATTCATACAAGTTAAAAATTTTCATATAAATACTAAATAATTTTCATATAGATACTAAGTTAATGAATTCATACAAGTTAAAAATTTTCATATAAATACTAAATAATTTTCATATAGATACTAAGTTAATGAATTCATACAAGTTAAAAATTTTCATATAAATACTAAATAATTTTCATATAGATACTAAGTTAATGAATTCATACAAGTTAAAAATTTTCATATAAATACTAAATAATTTTCATATAGATACTAAGTTTATGAATTCATACAAGTTAAAAATTTTCATATAAATACTAAATAATTTTCATATAGATACTAAGTTTATGAATTCATACAAGTAAATAATTTTCATATAAATACTAAATAATTTTCATATAGATACTAAGTTAATGAATTCATACAAGTTAAAAATTTTCATATAAATACTAAATAATTTTCATATAGATACTAAGTTAATGAATTCATACAAGTTAAAAATTTTCATATAAATACTAAATAATTTTCATATAGATACTAAGTTAATGAATTCATACAAGTTAAAAATTTTCATATAAATACTAAATAATTTTCATATAGATACTAAGTTAATGAATTCATACAAGTTAAAAATTTTCATATAAATACTAAATAATTTTCATATAGATACTAAGTTTATGAATTCATACAAGTAAATAATTTTCATATAAATACTAAATAATTTTCATATAGATACTAAGTTTATGAATTCATACAAGTAAATAATTTTCATATAAGTACTAAGTGTATGAATTCATACAACTAAATAATTTTCATATAAGTACAAAAAATTTAAAAAAAAAAATAAATGTTAAGCTATTTTTGATGTTGTAATATTTCTTATAAGCATAATGCTCATAGAAAATGATATAAATTACTTGTATATATATGAATTTAAAACTTTTATATGGTTAAAAAGATTTTCTCCATACGATTTCCGGTTGGTGAGGTGTACGT
The DNA here is from genome assembly GCF_028554725.1 of Zeugodacus cucurbitae. Classification (NCBI taxonomy): domain Eukaryota; kingdom Metazoa; phylum Arthropoda; class Insecta; order Diptera; family Tephritidae; genus Zeugodacus; species Zeugodacus cucurbitae. The sequence continues at coordinate 223,941 of NW_026530837.1, forward strand.
GGCAGAAAACATATATGTTGTATGAAACTTCAACATTAGTACTTGTATGAAAATTTTAATACTTGTATGAAATTGCATACTTAGTACTTATATGAAAATTATTTTCATATATTTATAAAAGTATTTAAGTGTAATATATAAATGAGAGCAAAAAAATTTATTCCTGGTTTGCTACAGTTGGTTTAAATAGAAATAATTTTGTTAATAATGAAATGTTATTAATTGAGATTATTCTTCTATACCTAACATAATGTAGTCGTTTTTTTTTTTAATTTAACTTTTTTTGGGGTTTGTTCTTCTATTCACATAAAATATATGTGGGTAAAGAATAAAATTCAATAAAGTTAAATATTTATATTATTACGCTCGAATACTTTCATATCATATATGAAATAAAATGAAAAATAATTGAATTGAAATTATTAATTTCAAATCAAAAGAAAAACGTATATACTCTTAAAAAAAGATATATACACTATATGCATTGAAATAAAGTAAAATGTATAAAAAATGATATTATTTGAAAGTTTAACAAATACAAGAAGAAACATCGTCCTTACATTAATAATTATATTATATATGTATAGAGAACGAAAATTCTTTCTCACGATAAGATACACAGTCTCAAAGTCCGAATAAGACCGCAATAAATAATACAATAATATGAAATTTAAATGACATGAAGTAAATTATTTAATCCGACCATAGTAGAAGAAATTTCATAATTATTTATTGTCGCGATTTCGTTCTCCTTTGCATTGTGTATATGTCGTGTACTTAATTTTCAAATATTGAAAATATCATTATAAAAATTTATATAGTATAAAAAATATTATATAAATGAATAAAAAATATTATTCTGGTTGATCCTGCCAGTAGTTATATGCTTGTCTCAAAGATTAAGCCATGCATGTCTAAGTACAAACAAATTAAAAGTGAAACCGCAAAAGGCTCATTATATCAGTTATGGTTCCATAGATCGTTAACAGTTACTTGGATAACTGTGGTAATTCTAGAGCTAATACATGCAAAATAAACACGGACCTTTTGGAACGTGTGCTTTTATTAGGCTAAAACCAAGCGATCGTAAGATCGTTATATTGGTTGAACTCTAGATAACTTGCAGATCGTATGGTCTCGTACCGACGACAGATCTTTCAAATGTCTGCCCTATCAACTTTTGATGGTAGTATCTAGGACTACCATGGTTGCAACGGGTAACGGGGAATCAGGGTTCGATTCCGGAGATTTTCATATAGATACTAAGTTTATGAATTCATACAAGTAAATAATTTTCATATAAATACTAAATAATTTTCATATAGATACTAAGTTAATGAATTCAAACAAGTTAAAAATTTTCATATAAATACTAAATAATTTTCATATAAATACTAAGTTAATGAATTCATACAAGTTAAAAATTTTCATATAAATACTAAATAATTTTCATATAGATACTAAGTTAATGAATTCATACAAGTTAAAAATTTTCATATAAATACTAAATAATTTTCATATAGATACTAAGTTTATGAATTCATACAAGTAAATAATTTTCATATAAATACTAAATAATTTTCATATAGATACTAAGTTAATGAATTCATACAAGTTAAAAATTTTCATATAAATACTAAATAATTTTCATATAGATACTAAGTTAATGAATTCATACAAGTTAAAAATTTTCATATAAATACTAAATAATTTTCATATAGATACTAAGTTAATGAATTCATACAAGTTAAAAATTTTCATATAAATACTAAATAATTTTCATATAGATACTAAGTTAATGAATTCATACAAGTTAAAAATTTTCATATAAATACTAAATAATTTTCATATAGATACTAAGTTTATGAATTCATACAAGTTAAAAATTTTCATATAAATACTAAATAATTTTCATATAGATACTAAGTTTATGAATTCATACAAGTAAATAATTTTCATATAAATACTAAATAATTTTCATATAGATACTAAGTTAATGAATTCATACAAGTTAAAAATTTTCATATAAATACTAAATAATTTTCATATAGATACTAAGTTAATGAATTCATACAAGTTAAAAATTTTCATATAAATACTAAATAATTTTCATATAGATACTAAGTTAATGAATTCATACAAGTTAAAAATTTTCATATAAATACTAAATAATTTTCATATAGATACTAAGTTAATGAATTCATACAAGTTAAAAATTTTCATATAAATACTAAATAATTTTCATATAGATACTAAGTTTATGAATTCATACAAGTAAATAATTTTCATATAAATACTAAATAATTTTCATATAGATACTAAGTTTATGAATTCATACAAGTAAATAATTTTCATATAAGTACTAAGTGTATGAATTCATACAACTAAATAATTTTCATATAAGTACAAAAAATTTAAAAAAAAAAATAAATGTTAAGCTATTTTTGATGTTGTAATATTTCTTATAAGCATAATGCTCATAGAAAATGATATAAATTACTTGTATATATATGAATTTAAAACTTTTATATGGTTAAAAAGATTTTCTCCATACGATTTCCGGTTGGTGAGGTGTACGTGGCAGAAAACATATATGTTGTATGAAACTTCAACATTAGTACTTGTATGAAAATTTTAATACTTGTATGAAATTGCATACTTAGTACTTATATGAAAATTATTTTCATATATTTATAAAAGTATTTAAGTGTAATATATAAATGAGAGCAAAAAAATTTATTCCTGGTTTGCTACAGTTGGTTTAAATAGAAATAATTTTGTTAATAATGAAATGTTATTAATTGAGATTATTCTTCTATACCTAACATAATGTAGTCGTTTTTTTTTTTAATTTAACTTTTTTTGGGGTTTGTTCTTCTATTCACATAAAATATATGTGGGTAAAGAATAAAATTCAATAAAGTTAAATATTTATATTATTACGCTCGAATACTTTCATATCATATATGAAATAAAATGAAAAATAATTGAATTGAAATTATTAATTTCAAATCAAAAGAAAAACGTATATACTCTTAAAAAAAGATATATACACTATATGCATTGAAATAAAGTAAAATGTATAAAAAATGATATTATTTGAAAGTTTAACAAATACAAGAAGAAACATCGTCCTTACATTAATAATTATATTATATATGTATAGAGAACGAAAATTCTTTCTCACGATAAGATACACAGTCTCAAAGTCCGAATAAGACCGCAATAAATAATACAATAATATGAAATTTAAATGACATGAAGTAAATTATTTAATCCGACCATAGTAGAAGAAATTTCATAATTATTTATTGTCGCGATTTCGTTCTCCTTTGCATTGTGTATATGTCGTGTACTTAATTTTCAAATATTGAAAATATCATTATAAAAATTTATATAGTATAAAAAATATTATATAAATGAATAAAAAATATTATTCTGGTTGATCCTGCCAGTAGTTATATGCTTGTCTCAAAGATTAAGCCATGCATGTCTAAGTACAAACAAATTAAAAGTGAAACCGCAAAAGGCTCATTATATCAGTTATGGTTCCATAGATCGTTAACAGTTACTTGGATAACTGTGGTAATTCTAGAGCTAATACATGCAAAATAAACACGGACCTTTTGGAACGTGTGCTTTTATTAGGCTAAAACCAAGCGATCGTAAGATCGTTATATTGGTTGAACTCTAGATAACTTGCAGATCGTATGGTCTCGTACCGACGACAGATCTTTCAAATGTCTGCCCTATCAACTTTTGATGGTAGTATCTAGGACTACCATGGTTGCAACGGGTAACGGGGAATCAGGGTTCGATTCCGGAGATTTTCATATAGATACTAAGTTTATGAATTCATACAAGTAAATAATTTTCATATAAATACTAAATAATTTTCATATAGATACTAAGTTAATGAATTCAAACAAGTTAAAAATTTTCATATAAATACTAAATAATTTTCATATAAATACTAAGTTAATGAATTCATACAAGTTAAAAATTTTCATATAAATACTAAATAATTTTCATATAGATACTAAGTTAATGAATTCATACAAGTTAAAAATTTTCATATAAATACTAAATAATTTTCATATAGATACTAAGTTTATGAATTCATACAAGTAAATAATTTTCATATAAATACTAAATAATTTTCATATAGATACTAAGTTAATGAATTCATACAAGTTAAAAATTTTCATATAAATACTAAATAATTTTCATATAGATACTAAGTTAATGAATTCATACAAGTTAAAAATTTTCATATAAATACTAAATAATTTTCATATAGATACTAAGTTAATGAATTCATACAAGTTAAAAATTTTCATATAAATACTAAATAATTTTCATATAGATACTAAGTTAATGAATTCATACAAGTTAAAAATTTTCATATAAATACTAAATAATTTTCATATAGATACTAAGTTTATGAATTCATACAAGTTAAAAATTTTCATATAAATACTAAATAATTTTCATATAGATACTAAGTTTATGAATTCATACAAGTAAATAATTTTCATATAAATACTAAATAATTTTCATATAGATACTAAGTTAATGAATTCATACAAGTTAAAAATTTTCATATAAATACTAAATAATTTTCATATAGATACTAAGTTAATGAATTCATACAAGTTAAAAATTTTCATATAAATACTAAATAATTTTCATATAGATACTAAGTTAATGAATTCATACAAGTTAAAAATTTTCATATAAATACTAAATAATTTTCATATAGATACTAAGTTAATGAATTCATACAAGTTAAAAATTTTCATATAAATACTAAATAATTTTCATATAGATACTAAGTTTATGAATTCATACAAGTAAATAATTTTCATATAAATACTAAATAATTTTCATATAGATACTAAGTTTATGAATTCATACAAGTAAATAATTTTCATATAAGTACTAAGTGTATGAATTCATACAACTAAATAATTTTCATATAAGTACAAAAAATTTAAAAAAAAAAATAAATGTTAAGCTATTTTTGATGTTGTAATATTTCTTATAAGCATAATGCTCATAGAAAATGATATAAATTACTTGTATATATATGAATTTAAAACTTTTATATGGTTAAAAAGATTTTCTCCATACGATTTCCGGTTGGTGAGGTGTACGTGGCAGAAAACATATATGTTGTATGAAACTTCAACATTAGTACTTGTATGAAAATTTTAATACTTGTATGAAATTGCATACTTAGTACTTATATGAAAATTATTTTCATATATTTATAAAAGTATTTAAGTGTAATATATAAATGAGAGCAAAAAAATTTATTCCTGGTTTGCTACAGTTGGTTTAAATAGAAATAATTTTGTTAATAATGAAATGTTATTAATTGAGATTATTCTTCTATACCTAACATAATGTAGTCGTTTTTTTTTTTAATTTAACTTTTTTTGGGGTTTGTTCTTCTATTCACATAAAATATATGTGGGTAAAGAATAAAATTCAATAAAGTTAAATATTTATATTATTACGCTCGAATACTTTCATATCATATATGAAATAAAATGAAAAATAATTGAATTGAAATTATTAATTTCAAATCAAAAGAAAAACGTATATACTCTTAAAAAAAGATATATACACTATATGCATTGAAATAAAGTAAAATGTATAAAAAATGATATTATTTGAAAGTTTAACAAATACAAGAAGAAACATCGTCCTTACATTAATAATTATATTATATATGTATAGAGAACGAAAATTCTTTCTCACGATAAGATACACAGTCTCAAAGTCCGAATAAGACCGCAATAAATAATACAATAATATGAAATTTAAATGACATGAAGTAAATTATTTAATCCGACCATAGTAGAAGAAATTTCATAATTATTTATTGTCGCGATTTCGTTCTCCTTTGCATTGTGTATATGTCGTGTACTTAATTTTCAAATATTGAAAATATCATTATAAAAATTTATATAGTATAAAAAATATTATATAAATGAATAAAAAATATTATTCTGGTTGATCCTGCCAGTAGTTATATGCTTGTCTCAAAGATTA
>NW_026530837.1:232500-235000 GCF_028554725.1 Zeugodacus cucurbitae
GCTAACTGTGCGTCATCGTGTGAACTGCAGGACACATGAACATCGACATTTTGAACGCATATTGCAGTCCATGCTGTTATGTACTTTAATTAATTTTAAAGTGCTGCTTGGACTACATATGGTTGAGGGTTGTAAGACTATGCTAAATTAGTTGCTTATTCTTTTAGTCAATTAAAAGAATTTAAGCACATGGTATATTACTGGATTGTATTTTTCAATCCATAATATTAATAGCATAAAAAGAAATATAGAAAATATATTCTTGAACACCTCATATTTGAACGAAATTTTATAATAAATAAGAATCTTAGTATTCCCAAAAACAATAAAATTTCAATATTATTATTTCAAATAATATATACATTTAGAGGAACGTCTAGCATAAAATATTATTTTATTCTAGGATTGCCTTAAATGTAAAAAACCAAGAAAATAATATTGTTGTTATAATGAAGTAAGTAGTACGGGATGAAAAGATTGAATATTTATTATTAAGAAAATTATATTGGTGTTAAGAAATAATTATGTATGTTTCTTTAAAATAGCAAAAAGCTAAAATATAAAATAAATATAAATATTTTTATACAACCTCAACTCATATGGGACTACCCCCTGAATTTAAGCATATTAATGAGGGGAGGAAAAGAAACTAACAAGGATTTTCTTAGTAGCGGCGAGCGAAAAGAAAATAGTTCAGCACTAAGTCACTTTGTCTATATGGCAAATGTGAGATGCAGTGTATGGAATATCTTAATATCTAGTATGAGAAATTAACGATTTAAGTCCTTCTTAAATGAGGCCATTTACCCATAGAGGGTGCCAGGCCCGTATAACGTTAATGATTACTAGAAAGATATTTCCAAAGAGTCGTGTTGCTTGATAGTGCAGCACTAAGTGGGTGGTAAACTCCATCTAAAACTAAATATAACCATGAGACCGATAGTAAACAAGTACCGTGAGGGAAAGTTGAAAAGAACTCTGAATAGAGAGTTAAATAGTACGTGAAACTGCTTAGAGGTTAAGCCCGATGAACCTGAATATCCATTATGAAAAATTCATCATTATAACTGTGATATTTATAATATTATAGTAATAGTGTGCATTTTTTTCATATAAGGACATTGTAATCTATTAACATAATAAAATATTTATCAAAAGATCATTGGTGTTAAGTTTATTCAAATTAATTTGCTTTTAGCTTATTAACATAGAATAAATACTGATGATTTGATAAAGTGTTGATAGATTTTACATATATAATGCTTAAATTCTTTTGAATTTTACAATAATATTATTATCATTGATTTTAATATTAATTGTATGCATTTATATGATTAACAATGCGAAAGATTCAGGATACCTTCGGGACCCGTCTTGAAACACGGACCAAGGAGTCTAACATATGTGCAAGTCATTGGGTTATATTAAACCTAATGGCGAAATTAACTTAACTTTTATATAATGGGATTAATTTTTAGTGAAATATTTTACTATTAATTCAATCCCGGGGCGTTCCATATAGTTATGTATAATGATAATTTATTATTATTTATACCTCTAACTGGAGCGTACCTTGAGCATATATGCTGTGACCCGAAAGATGGTGAACTATACTTGATCAGGTTGAAGTCAGGGGAAACCCTGATGGAAGACCGAAACAGTTCTGACGTGCAAATCGATTGTCAGAATTGAGTATAGGGGCGAAAGACCAATCGAACCATCTAGTAGCTGGTTCCCTCCGAAGTTTCCCTCAGGATAGCTGGTGCATTTAAATATTATGTAAAATAATCTTATCTGGTAAAGCGAATGATTAGAGGCCTTAGGGTCGAAACGACCTTAACCTATTCTCAAACTTTAAATGGGTAAGAACCTCACCTTTCTTGATATGAAGGTTGAGGTTATGATATAATGTGCCCAGTGGGCCACTTTTGGTAAGCAGAACTGGCGCTGTGGGATGAACCAAACGTAATGTTACGGTGCCCAAATTAACAACTCATGCAGATACCATGAAAGGCGTTGGTTGCTTAAAACAGCAGGACGGTGGACATGGAAGTCGTAATCCGCTAAGGAGTGTGTAACAACTCACCTGCCGAAGCAACTAGCCCTTAAAATGGATGGCGCTTAAGTTGTATACCTATACATTACCGCTAAAGTACATGATTTATAATACAATTTCGGTTGGATTATAAATTTTGAAACTTTAGTGAGTAGGAGGGTACAATGGTGTGCTTAGAAGTGTTTGGCGTAAGCCTGCATGGAGCCGCCATTGGTACAGATCTTGGTGGTAGTAGCAAATAATCGAATGAGACCTTGGAGGACTGAAGTGGAGAAGGGTTTCGTGTGAACAGTGGTTGATCACGAGTTAGTCGGTCCTAAGTTCAAGGCGAAAGCCGAAAATTTTCAAGTTTTAATGAATTGTTGAGAATATATAATTATTATGTTTTCTTCATAGTAATTAAACACTTGAATAATTTTGAACGAAAGGGAATACGGTTCCAAT
>NW_026530837.1:240000-242500 GCF_028554725.1 Zeugodacus cucurbitae
AATTCAGGAGATTCCTACTGTCCCTATTTGCGAAGAGCCGAAACCACATATAAAGAGCCAAAAGGCCGAAAAAACGTATATTTGCATATAAAAAAAACTAAATTTGGTTAAACGGCGGGCATAAAAATGATTTTATTTACGTAGCCAAATGCATCGTCATCTTATTAGTGACGCGCAAAAAGGAATTCAGGAGATTCCTACTGTCCCTATTTGCGAAGAGCCGAAACCACATATAAAGAGCCAAAAGGCCGAAAAAACGTATATTTGCATATAAAAAAAACTAAATTTGGTTAAACGGCGGGCATAAAAATGATTTTATTTACGTAGCCAAATGCATCGTCATCTTATTAGTGACGCGCAAAAAGGAATTCAGGAGATTCCTCTGTCCCTATTTGCGAAGAGCCGAAACCACATATAAAGAGCCAAAAGGCCGAAAAAACGTATATTTGCATATAAAAAAAACTAAATTTGGTTAAACGGCGGGCATAAAAATGATTTTATTTACGTAGCCAAATGCATCGTCATCTTATTAGTGACGCGCAAAAAGGAATTCAGGAGATTCCTACTGTCCCTATTTGCGAAGAGCCGAAACCACATATAAAGAGCCAAAAGGCCGAAAAAACGTATATTTGCATATAAAAAAAACTAAATTTGGTTAAACGGCGGGCATAAAAATGATTTTATTTACGTAGCCAAATGCATCGTCATCTTATTAGTGACGCGCATGAAGGAATTCAGTAGATTCCTACTGTCCCTATTTGCGAAGAGCCGAAACCACATATAAAGAGCCAAAAGGCCGAAAAAACGTATATTTGCATATAAAAAAAACTAAGTTTGGTTAAACGGCGGACATAAAAATGATTTTATTTACGTAGCCAAATGCATCGTCATCTTATTAGTGACGCGCAAAAAGGAATTCAGGAGATTCCTACTGTCCCTATTTGCGAAGAGCCGAAACCCCATATAAAGAGCCAAAACGCCGAAACCACGTATATTTGCATATAAAAAAAACTAAATTTGGTTAAACGGCGGGCATAAAAATGATTTTATTTACGTAGCCAAATGCATCGTCATCTTATTAGTGACGCGCAAAAAGGAATTCAGGAGATTCCTACTGTCCCTATTTGCGAAGAGCCGAAACCACATATAAAGAGCCAAAACGCCGAAACCACGTTCATACAAGTAAAAAAATTTCATATAAATACTAAATAATTTTCATATAGATACTAAGTTTATGAATTCATACAAGTAAATAATTTTCATATAAATACTAAATAATTTTCATATAGATACTAAGTTAATGAATTCAAACAAGTTAAAAATTTTCATATAAATACTAAATAATTTTCATATAAATACTAAGTTAATGAATTCATACAAGTTAAAAATTTTCATATAAATACTAAATAATTTTCATATAGATACTAAGTTAATGAATTCATACAAGTTAAAAATTTTCATATAAATACTAAATAATTTTCATATAGATACTAAGTTTATGAATTCATACAAGTAAATAATTTTCATATAAATACTAAATAATTTTCATATAGATACTAAGTTAATGAATTCATACAAGTTAAAAATTTTCATATAAATACTAAATAATTTTCATATAGATACTAAGTTAATGAATTCATACAAGTTAAAAATTTTCATATAAATACTAAATAATTTTCATATAGATACTAAGTTAATGAATTCATACAAGTTAAAAATTTTCATATAAATACTAAATAATTTTCATATAGATACTAAGTTAATGAATTCATACAAGTTAAAAATTTTCATATAAATACTAAATAATTTTCATATAGATACTAAGTTTATGAATTCATACAAGTTAAAAATTTTCATATAAATACTAAATAATTTTCATATAGATACTAAGTTTATGAATTCATACAAGTAAATAATTTTCATATAAATACTAAATAATTTTCATATAGATACTAAGTTAATGAATTCATACAAGTTAAAAATTTTCATATAAATACTAAATAATTTTCATATAGATACTAAGTTAATGAATTCATACAAGTTAAAAATTTTCATATAAATACTAAATAATTTTCATATAGATACTAAGTTAATGAATTCATACAAGTTAAAAATTTTCATATAAATACTAAATAATTTTCATATAGATACTAAGTTAATGAATTCATACAAGTTAAAAATTTTCATATAAATACTAAATAATTTTCATATAGATACTAAGTTTATGAATTCATACAAGTAAATAATTTTCATATAAATACTAAATAATTTTCATATAGATACTAAGTTTATGAATTCATACAAGTAAATAATTTTCATATAAGTACTAAGTGTATGAATTCATACAACTAAATAATTTTCATATAAGTACAAAAAATTTAAAAAAAAAAATAAATGTTAAGCTATTTTTGATGTTGTAATATTTCTTATAAGCATAATGCTCATAGAAAATGATATAAATTACTTGTATATATATGAATTTAAAACTTTTATATGGTTA
>NW_026530837.1:252500-255821 GCF_028554725.1 Zeugodacus cucurbitae
GCGAAGAGCCGAAACCACATATAAAGAGCCAAAAGGCCGAAAAAACGTATATTTGCATATAAAAAAAACTAAATTTGGTTAAACGGCGGGCATAAAAATGATTTTATTTACGTAGCCAAATGCATCGTCATCTTATTAGTGACGCGCATGAAGGAATTCAGGAGATTCCTACTGTCCCTATTTGCGAAGAGCCGAAACCACATATAAAGAGCCAAAAGGCCGAAAAAACGTATATTTGCATATAAAAAAAACTAAATTTGGTTAAACGGCGGGCATAAAAATGATTTTATTTACGTAGCCAAATGCATCGTCATCTTATTAGTGACGCGCAAAAAGGAATTCAGGAGATTCCTACTGTCCCTATTTGCGAAGAGCCGAAACCACATATAAAGAGCCAAAAGGCCGAAAAAACGTATATTTGCATATAAAAAAAACTAAATTTGGTTAAACGGCGGGCATAAAAATGATTTTATTTACGTAGCCAAATGCATCGTCATCTTATTAGTGACGCGCAAAAAGGAATTCAGGAGATTCCTCTGTCCCTATTTGCGAAGAGCCGAAACCACATATAAAGAGCCAAAAGGCCGAAAAAACGTATATTTGCATATAAAAAAAACTAAATTTGGTTAAACGGCGGGCATAAAAATGATTTTATTTACGTAGCCAAATGCATCGTCATCTTATTAGTGACGCGCAAAAAGGAATTCAGGAGATTCCTACTGTCCCTATTTGCGAAGAGCCGAAACCACATATAAAGAGCCAAAAGGCCGAAAAAACGTATATTTGCATATAAAAAAAACTAAATTTGGTTAAACGGCGGGCATAAAAATGATTTTATTTACGTAGCCAAATGCATCGTCATCTTATTAGTGACGCGCATGAAGGAATTCAGTAGATTCCTACTGTCCCTATTTGCGAAGAGCCGAAACCACATATAAAGAGCCAAAAGGCCGAAAAAACGTATATTTGCATATAAAAAAAACTAAGTTTGGTTAAACGGCGGACATAAAAATGATTTTATTTACGTAGCCAAATGCATCGTCATCTTATTAGTGACGCGCAAAAAGGAATTCAGGAGATTCCTACTGTCCCTATTTGCGAAGAGCCGAAACCCCATATAAAGAGCCAAAACGCCGAAACCACGTATATTTGCATATAAAAAAAACTAAATTTGGTTAAACGGCGGGCATAAAAATGATTTTATTTACGTAGCCAAATGCATCGTCATCTTATTAGTGACGCGCAAAAAGGAATTCAGGAGATTCCTACTGTCCCTATTTGCGAAGAGCCGAAACCACATATAAAGAGCCAAAACGCCGAAACCACGTTCATACAAGTAAAAAAATTTCATATAAATACTAAATAATTTTCATATAGATACTAAGTTTATGAATTCATACAAGTTAAAAATTTTCATATAAATACTAAATAATTTTCATATAGATACTAAGTTAATGAATTCAAACAAGTTAAAAATTTTCATATAAATACTAAATAATTTTCATATAAATACTAAGTTAATGAATTCATACAAGTTAAAAATTTTCATATAAATACTAAATAATTTTCATATAGATACTAAGTTAATGAATTCATACAAGTTAAAAATTTTCATATAAATACTAAATAATTTTCATATAGATACTAAGTTTATGAATTCATACAAGTAAATAATTTTCATATAAATACTAAATAATTTTCATATAGATACTAAGTTAATGAATTCATACAAGTTAAAAATTTTCATATAAATACTAAATAATTTTCATATAGATACTAAGTTAATGAATTCATACAAGTTAAAAATTTTCATATAAATACTAAATAATTTTCATATAGATACTAAGTTAATGAATTCATACAAGTTAAAAATTTTCATATAAATACTAAATAATTTTCATATAGATACTAAGTTAATGAATTCATACAAGTTAAAAATTTTCATATAAATACTAAATAATTTTCATATAGATACTAAGTTTATGAATTCATACAAGTTAAAAATTTTCATATAAATACTAAATAATTTTCATATAGATACTAAGTTTATGAATTCATACAAGTAAATAATTTTCATATAAATACTAAATAATTTTCATATAGATACTAAGTTAATGAATTCATACAAGTTAAAAATTTTCATATAAATACTAAATAATTTTCATATAGATACTAAGTTAATGAATTCATACAAGTTAAAAATTTTCATATAAATACTAAATAATTTTCATATAGATACTAAGTTAATGAATTCATACAAGTTAAAAATTTTCATATAAATACTAAATAATTTTCATATAGATACTAAGTTAATGAATTCATACAAGTTAAAAATTTTCATATAAATACTAAATAATTTTCATATAGATACTAAGTTTATGAATTCATACAAGTAAATAATTTTCATATAAATACTAAATAATTTTCATATAGATACTAAGTTTATGAATTCATACAAGTAAATAATTTTCATATAAGTACTAAGTGTATGAATTCATACAACTAAATAATTTTCATATAAGTACAAAAAATTTAAAAAAAAAAATAAATGTTAAGCTATTTTTGATGTTGTAATATTTCTTATAAGCATAATGCTCATAGAAAATGATATAAATTACTTGTATATATATGAATTTAAAACTTTTATATGGTTAAAAAGATTTTCTCCATACGATTTCCGGTTGGTGAGGTGTACGTGGCAGAAAACATATATGTTGTATGAAACTTCAACATTAGTACTTGTATGAAAATTTTAATACTTGTATGAAATTGCATACTTAGTACTTATATGAAAATTATTTTCATATATTTATAAAAGTATTTAAGTGTAATATATAAATGAGAGCAAAAAAATTTATTCCTGGTTTGCTACAGTTGGTTTAAATAGAAATAATTTTGTTAATAATGAAATGTTATTAATTGAGATTATTCTTCTATACCTAACATAATGTAGTCGTTTTTTTTTTTAATTTAACTTTTTTTGGGGTTTGTTCTTCTATTCACATAAAATATATGTGGGTAAAGAATAAAATTCAATAAAGTTAAATATTTATATTATTACGCTCGAATACTTTCATATCATATATGAAATAAAATGAAAAATAATTGAATTGAAATTATTAATTTCAAATCAAAAGAAAAACGTATATACTCTTAAAAAAAGATATATACACTATATGCATTGAAATAAAGTAAAATGTATAAAAAATGATATTATTTGAAAGTTTAACAAATACAAGAAGAAACATCGTCCTTACATTAATAATTATATTATATATGTATAGAGAACGAAAATTCTTTCTCACGATAAGATACACAGTC